>NW_022436966.1:594704-646414 GCF_009761245.1 Sapajus apella
CACACACACACACACACACACACACACACACACACACACACACACACCCCTACTCCTGTTGGGAATGGCAGGAGTGACGATTCTTGGCCATTATTTTTCAGCACGGTAGCTCATGCCTATAATCCCAACACTTTCGGAGGCTGAGGCGGGCAGATCACTTGAGGTCAGGAGTTCAAGACCAGCCTGGCCAACATGGTGAAACCCCATCTCCACTGGAAACACAAAAATTGGCTGGGTGTGGTAGCACTTGCCTTTAATCCCAGCTACTCAGGAGGCTGAGGTAGGAGAATCGCTTGAACCAGGAAAGCGGAGGTTGCAGTGAACCAAGATTGCATTACTGCATTCCAGCCTGGGCGACAGAGCAAAACTCCATCTCACAAAAAAAAAAAAAAAAACCCACACACACACACAAACAAAAAAAACAACTATTTTTCACTCTGGTGATGACTTTCACACTAAATATTTGCCCTGCCCATGGTACTGTTCATGATACCAGTCATTGAAGGCTACAAGCCTTTTGTGGACACATGATTTCATCTATACGGTGTCACTTAAGACAGCGTATCACTGGCCTGTGGTGGAAATCTGGGGCCTGCAGTATTATGGGCAGGTGTTATGGTGTTTTCCCCAGCACATGCTTTTTGAGTCATATGCCTGTCCAGAGGGTTCCTCTGGAGCCCCAGTCTCCCATTTGTACCAGCTCTAAGGGAAGCAAGGTAGGGGGAGTGAGGCTGGGAAAGGAGGCCTGGATCAGTATTTCTTCCTCTCCTTCACATTGGTACCCTACTTTCCCTCTTGAGGACTCTCCCACCTAGTATTTTGGGGAAGCTCCGTTGTCATGACTAAGTTCATCGTGACTTCATTTGCCTTGGGGTTGGGGTTTGATTCCTACAACCCCAGCTCTTCAGGCCCCTTGTCCCCAGGGTGGTGGCAGCTGTTCGCCAGCTGAGGTAAGTCCTGTTTTTGGAAGAGGCTGGGGCAGTGGGTTGCAGCCACAGCAGGTGAGGCTCAGGTGGGGACCAGCCCAGGGAAATTGGGAACTGCGATGTTGGGGGCATGATCAAAATAAGCTCCAGAGTAGCCTGCTCCCAGCTAGCAGGTGCACATGGCTGTTGGTGTTTCTCTGGAGTCACCTTCATCAGCATGCAAGGGTTTGAGGATCAGCCTGAGCACTGTGTGTGACGCTGGGGAACCTGAGGGCCTTTGGCCAGCTTCTTGCCTTTCACCAGGCTCCCTATTCTCCTAGCTGGGTGTGAAATGGGAGCAGCACCCATCTTCTGCTTGGAGCGCTCAGCCTGGGTGCCATGCAGTGGGCAGGGTGGGGAGGACCTGGCCTTCTGCTGAGTTTGCTCCCTCCCCACTCTAAAGCAGGTATTCTCAGCCCTTTTGGTGCCATGGACTCCTTCTCAAAATAAGGTCTTTAAATATACGGCATTGCGAAGTACACCAATGATATTGAAGTATAGTTCTCAATATAAAAGCTAGCACTTTGGGTGGCCGAGGTGGACAGATCACCTGAGGTCAGGAGTTCGAGACCAGACTGGCCAACATGGTGAAACCACATCTCTACTAAAAATACAAAAACTAGCTGGGCATAGTGGCGGGCACCTATAAGCCCAGCTACTTGGGAGGCTGAGGCAGGAGAATTGCTTGAACCCAGGAGGTGGAGGTTGCAGTGAGCCGAGACTGTGCCGTTGCACTCTAGCCTGGACAACAAGAGTGAAACTTTGACTCAAAAAACAAACAAACAAACAAAAACAAAAACAAACAAACAAAAAAAATTTACTAAAGAAACATACATGCTTTATTACTGTATTAAATAATGAGATCTGCTGGAGGTCTAATGACTTTACAATTCAAAGTAGTGATGAGTGTAAATATTTGTGACATCTGTAACAGCTAAAATGTGATAGGAAAGTAATCCACTTTCTCTTAGTGACAAATGTATAGGTGCTGCTTCTATCTTACTACTGTTGCAAAAATTCATAGTTGGAAGACATGCTAAATTTTGTTAGAGATTAGGGGAAATAAGGATGTGATTTTTAGTCCCATCTAACACATACCCCATGCTCTACAGAAATAGAGGAGTAACTTTACTTTAGATTCCTTGGTTGGACAGAGACATGGGAGCTCCTGGGCGTGGGGGTGAGTGTGTGTTGTACTTGCAGAGGGAGGAAGCATAGTACAGTGGTCAGGGTCAGGGGCTCTGGAGGCAGAGGGCCTGAGTTCCAGTTCTGGCTCTCCTGCTTACTGTGTGACTGGACCCAGGGCATGTCTCCTTACCTCAGTGCTCACATTACTGCTGAATGTGAGAGCTGATGCTCCTGTGCATTTCCCATGTAGCCGGGCCCTGTTCTGAGCACTCCACGCATAAGACATGGAATCCTCAGGCAAGTTGAAGATCCCTTATTCCAAATGCTTGGGACAGAAGTGTTTTGGAGTTTGGATTTTGGAATATTTGTATTATCTGGCCAGTTGAGCATCCCTAATATAAAAATTGAAAATGCTTCAGTAAACATTTCCTTTGAGCATCAACTTTGGCGCTCAAAAAGTTTTGGAGCATTTCAGATTTCAGATTTTTGGATTGGGGATACTCAGCCTGTTGTCTTATGAGGGGAGGGTAGGCTGCTACCACCATTATAGATAGGTGAGGAAACGGAGGCATAGAGATGAGGTCACACTGCCAGTGCATGATGGGGCTGGGGCTTAACCCAGGCCGCCTGGTGCCGAAGTCCATGCTCTTAGCCACTCCCAGGGTCTGCCTCCCATATCAACCTCACGGTGTTGTTAAAGAGGATTGAGTAAGATGTAATTGCGTGTATTCAGTGCTTAGTATCGTGCCAGCACACAGTAAGTGCTAACTGAGTGATTGTAGTTGGTAATGGGGATAAGATTAGTGGCCTTTGACGGCCAAGAGGTGGGATAGAGTTGGGTCAACTCCTCTGTTCACAAAGCTGGACGCTTCCCACAGCTAGCTGGGCATCTTCTCTCCCAGGGAAGTTAGTGAGATTCTTAGCTTAGTTGAGGGGCCGAGGAAGTGCCTCACAGTAAAAGAAGGTCTCATTTTGGAACTCCCTTTAAGCCTGGCATCTCCGGCTCCTACCCTTTGGAGGCTCCTGTTTGTGGGGTGGGGTGGGGATCCTCTTTACTCTTTGGGAGCTCCAGCTCTCAAGACGAAGACCCATGGGTTTGTAGCAGTAGAAAACCGTGGAGCAGTTGTGAAGGTGGCCCAAGTTAGTCACAGAATAATTTGTTGGCTCATTGAGCAAATATTTGAGTGTCCATTGTTAAGTGCTGAGGGTACAGAGATGAGTAGAATAATGCTGTTGGCTATAGAGTGAGGGAAGACAGATGCTAACAAGCCCTGTACGTGTGCAGCATTTCGCCACGTGGATGTGCACATGGGGACACATGCATGTGCACACACACAGTGCCAGCTTGTGGTCAGTATGATGATGAAAGAGGGTGAGGGGGGCAGAGGGCAGTGGCTCATGCCTGTAATCCAGCACTTTGGGAGGCCGAGGCAAGCGAATCACCTGAGGCTGGGAGTTCAAGACCAGCCTGACCAACGTGGACAAACACCGTCTCCACTAAAAATGCAAAATTAGCCGGGCATGGTGGTGCATGCCTGTAATCCCAGCTATGTAGGAGGCTGAGGCAGGAGAATTGTTTGAACCTGGGAGGTGGAGGTTGCAGTGAGCCGAGATTGCATCATTGCACTCCAGCCTGGGCAACAAGAGCAAAATACCGTCTAAAAAAACAAAACAAAACAGGGTGAGGAGTAGTTGCAGTTGAGGTACTTGGGGAAGACTGAGGAGGCTCGAATGAACAGAGCCCTGACTCAAGCGAGTAAGTGAACCGTGGCCAGAAGATCTGGCCTGCATCTCAGGCAGAGGGAGCAGCAGGCGCAGTGGCCTTGAGGTGGGAACACACCTGATGGGTTCAGGGACACCAGGAGGACCAGTGTGTCCCAAGTGGAATGAGAGATGCAGACAGTTGTAGGAGCCGAGCCCCAAAAGAAGCTGAGCGAGGGAGGGAGGGAGGGTGGGGCTTGATGAGCTTCGAACTTCACGTCTTTGCTGGCTGGAATGTGGACATCAGATTGTTCGTCAGGGATGCAGTGGTGGACGGAACAATGGGGTAACAGCGGTGAGGGGATGAGTTCTGGAGATAATTGCTGGTAGAGTTGACAGAGTTCCAAGTTTAGGGTGTGAGTAGGAAAAAGGGACAAATCTGGTTTCTAGGTTTGGAGTCTGGAATAAATGATGGGTGGGGGCTTAGAAAGGGGCATTGTTATTTGGGTCTGAATTTTGGACTGATAAGAATTGGGGGTGAGTAGATGTGTATGGGCCTGCTGTTATAGCTACCCCCAGCCCCCATGCCCCTGCCTGTCTCTGACTGGAGTCCCCTGGCACTTGCATGGGTATGTGTGACAGCTGGCCCAGGTCGGCTCTCCCCTGAGTGCAGGGCCTCCCTAGTTATGCTGCATGGCATCGGTTAGCCCAGCTGCATTTCCCGAGAACTGGGTGGAGAGCTGGTTATGAGAGCCTGGGGACCCCACCAGCAGGAATAACTAGGGCTGTAATCTTGGGGAAGGTGAAAAGACTTGCTCCTCCCCAACCCTTCCATCGCTTTGTCCTCTGCTTCGGGGGTGGGTACGAGGAGGCTGAGGGCCAAGTGCCAAGTCCACATGGGGCGTGCGAACTTTGTCCGGCAGAGAGAGCCTGGGGGAGGTGTTCTAGTTGAGCTGGGGGTCCCTTGTAAGAGCTTCCCTGTGGACCCAGCCTCTCAGGAATTCTGGACCCTGATGGCTATTGGGGGAGGCTGGGCTGCTCTCTGACAAGGTTTTGAGGGGCTGAGGACTGGACAGAACCCTGAGGCCCCCTCATGGCATCTCAGGGCTCTGTGCTCTGGGATTGTGCCAACCTTTTGAAAGGGGGTTTGGTCTTCAGGGTCTGTGACGTGTATCCAGGCCTTTTCCAGCCTCTGTCCTCTCAGGGTACCCAGGGCAGGAGCATGTGCATTCAGCTTTTCTGAAAGATGCTAAACCTTAAAGGTTAAGGGCATGGCTTGGAGTCGGGCACCTTCATGTTCAAGTTCCAGCTTCATTACTTACTAGCTGTGTGGCCCTGGGCAAGTTACAAACTGTCTCCACAACTTAGTTTCCTCATCTGTAAAATGGTCCTCCCAGCTCCTGGGCTGGCTGTGTGGATAGTAAAAGAGTTGCAGAGCCGGGCACACAGTGAGCCCTCAGCAGGGTCAGCTCTGGCCATTCTCTAGCCCCGCTGTGTGCAGCCCTCTGCAGAGGTGTGTCCCCTGAGCCAGCAGCAACATGGGCAGCTGGGAGCTCTCTCAGGCCCACCTACACTTTGGATATCAGAATACACATTTTGGCCGGGCGTGGTGGCTCAAGCCTGTAATCCCAGCACTTTGGGAGGCCGAGGCGGGTGGATCACGAGGTCAAGAGATCGAGGCCATCCTGGTCAACATGGTGAAACCCCGTCTCTACTAAAAATACAAAAACATTAGCTGGGCATGGTGGCGCGTGCCTGTAATCCCAGCTACTCAGGAGGCTGAGGCAGGAGAATTGCCTGAACCCAGGAGGCCGAGGTTGCGGTGAGCCAAGATTGTGCCATTGCACTCCAGCCTGGGTAACATGAGTGAAACTCCGTCTCAAAAAAAAAAAAAAAAAAAGAATACACATTTTAACAATATCCAGTGATTTTTTTTTTGCACTTTGCAGTTTGAGAAGCACTGATGTGTGTCTTGTGAAGAACAGCATTGGTAGCTGCGTGTGCCTCTTCAGTTGCAAAGATTTCTCTTACTGTGCCTTTCCATACTGTGCCCATCATGTTCTGGCTGCAGAGGCACCTGGGACAAGTCCCAGATAATCATCATCTTCATCAAAACCTTTGTGTCCTGAGCATGTGCTGCCTGGGCCTTGGGGAGTTCAAGTGCCCCAGATGGTACTCCTAACAGAGAGGTGGAGTCAAGGTGGGTGATTTGCAGGTGGAGCAGCTTAGACCCTGCAGTGAAGGATGTGCCGGTTGGTGATATATGCGCTGCAGGCAGCCCGGAGTTTGATCACCAGGTGGGTGTCAGGGCAATTGTACGGGGGCAGAATCACTGTCCTTCCTGTTGTTTTGGTGAGAGTGTTGTTTCTGATGTGGATTCTGAACTAGGAGGCCTAATTCCTCTTTAACATTCTTTTTCTTCTTTTTTTTTTTTTTAAAGACAGAATCTTGCTCTGTTACCCAGGCTGGAGTGTAGTGGCGCAATCTCGGCTCACTGGAAACTCCCCCCCACCGCTGGGTTCAAGCGATTCTCCTGCCTCAGCCTCCTGAGTAGCTGGGATTACAGGCACGCGCCACCACGCTAGGCTAATTTTGTATCTTTAGTAGAGATAGGGTTTCACCATATTGGCCAGGCTGATCTCTAACTCCTGACCTCATGATCCACCCGCCTCCCAAAGCGCTAGGATTATAGGCATGAGCCACCACATACAGCCAACACTCTTAATTTCTAGAAGGTGCTTAATGCTGCCTGCTCCTCCCCCATTTGTTCCTTTGGTAACTTACGCACTCCTGGAGGAGGGATGAGTATTTCTAGGGTCAGTCCTCTCAGAAGCAGCGTGTCCTTGGGATTTGGGAAGGCAAGCCTTACTGGGCAGGAAAGAGACACAGGCTTCTCCCAGGTACCTACTGCGTGTCCTTGAGGACAAACCCAGGTGGAGAGAGCATTGGCCGCTGACCTTGGAGTGATGTAAAGTGGCAGGGACCATCCTTGTGGTTCTCACATGGGGTCTAGGTGAATTTGCTCAGCTGTGCAGCCTCGCCCCCAACCCCGCTGAGAAATATAGATAACCAGGCTGGGGCCTTCTAGTTCAGTAAGTCAGGGTGGCATCTTGGGTGGATTTAGATCTATATATAAATCCTGCACTGATGCATAGCAGGCTTGGGTGCGACAGCTATGAAGCTCTGAAAATGAGAGCTGTCTTAAGAGCTACTGTTTATTTATTTATTTATTTTACCAGTTTCTTTTTTTTTAAATTGCATTTTAGGTTTTGGGGTACATGTGAAGAACATGCAAGATTGTTGCATAGGTACACACATGGCAGTGTGATTTGCTGCCTTCCTCCCCTTCACCTATATCTGGCATTTCTTCCCATGCTCTCTCTCCCCAACTCCCCACTCCCCATTGTCCTTTCCCTATTTCCCCCCAGTGAGCTACTGTTTAGATGAATGTTGGGACCTTGGTCACATCTTGATTGATTTTAGCCATGTCTCTGTCCTCGATGAGAGTAACAGGTCAGGCCTCAGCTTGGGCTTTGGAATTCCTAGGGCTGAAGGGCCTGGTGAAGGGCACTGAGAGGGAGAAAAAGCCTTGGTCAGGTAGGGAGGAAGGAGCATGAGCAGAAGCTCCAAAACTGGTAACCAGGGCCTGTCTCTCCCACGGTCAGATCTTGGAGAGTTTATTTATTTATTTATTTATTTTTGAGTCAGGGTCTCACTCTGTTACTCAGGCTGGAGTGCAGTGGTGTGATCTTGGCTCACTGCAACCTCCACCTCCAGGATTCAAGTGATTCTCATGACTTCAGCCTCTCGAGCACCATACCCAGCTAATTATTGTATTTTTAGTAGAGACAGGGTTTCACCATGCTGGCCAGGCTGGTCTTGAACTCCTGACCTCAAGTGATCCGCCTTCCTTCACCTCCCAAAGTGCTGGGATTACAGGCGTGAGCCACCACGCCCAGCTGAAGTTGAATATTAAAGGATCTGGCACCTTCCCTTGAAGGCCAGGCACAGTGATCGGCGTCAGGGATTTAAGAGCAAGAGTCCTAGTTGCTCACGGTTGCGGGAGAGAATGAGAGGATAAGTGGGAAGCACTGGCTGCTTGCCGACCAGGCTTGGCGTGACTTAGCCTCTGAGAGGATGGTTGTCCCCACCTGAGAGCCAAGGAAGTGGAGGCTGAGGGAGGTGACCTGGTCAGTGGGGGATCCAGCACTCACCACCATGCCCAGCTATCAGGCGCATCCAGATGAAAGCTACAGCTCCAAACTGTGCATGCATGATTTCTTTACTTTGGAGCTGTGTGTCCCAGGGGATAGTCAGTCAATATCCATAGGAAACACAGTCTAGGTGGGGAAATCTTGGGTGCTCAGGACATGACAACACCAGGTGGTCCTGGAGCACAGTGCTGCCAGATCTGGCCGTTGGGTGAATTTGGTTCAGAGTGTGTATGCCTGGCCAGAGAGAGAGAAGGGACTGGGCCAGGCCAGCAGGGTGATGGCAGCTGAGGGAGCTTCCCAGAGGAGGTGGAATTTGAACTAGGTCACAGGACCCTGCTGTCACATTCCCCGTGGGAGCTTCAGTCTCTAGGGATGAGGTGCTCAGAGCCCATTTGCTTTGCTGTGTGTGGGACTCTGAGAAGAGAAAGTCTCCATTGTTTTCATCGCGAGCTCCTCAGCCCCCCTCGACAGCATTCATAGTTTCCCATCCTCTGGGTGACCATGTCATGGTGCCCATCAGGTCTGTGGGGCTGTCTGGTCCAGGCACCGGGAAGCAGGAGCTCTGGGGAGGGGGAAGATGTGGCCATCTGCTCGTGTAGGCAACACTTCTGGGAGAAGGCCTGCTCTGGTTGAGTCCTTGGGGTGCCCAAGGTGCTGGGCAGAGTCCCAATCAGTCCTGCTCTTGAGTGGGCTGCAGAGGGAGGTGGGGCTGGAAGGGAGGTAGACAGGTGACAGTAACTGGGGTCCAGAGGTCAGTCCTGGCCATTCTCCACTTCACTGTGCTCTTGATGATGGGAGAGCCTGAAACATATTTAGGGAAACCTTTTCTTTTTCCTTCCTTGCTTCCTGGAAAAATAGGTACAAAGAGAAACCCAAATTCCCCGTGGGGGGAGGGGTGGGCAGAACAGGAGAAGGGGAAGTGACCTTATAGGTTAGGGAGTTCCAAAAGGTCCTAGTGGCAGAGGACCTGAGCCTTGGCCTCCCGCCTTCCTCTGAGGGCTGAGAGGCAGAGGACAGCGGCCTATTCTTCGCTCGGGAAGCTGAGATGAGATAGGAGTGGGAGCTTTCCCTTGTCTCTTTTTCCTATTACCACAGTAATATATGCTACTTATAAAACATTCAAATAGAACAAAAATAGGCAGTGTAGGAAGTGCTAGTTCCCTGCAGCCTCACCTCCCTGCCCGGCCCCTAGGTAATTGCGTTGCCACTGTGGTGTTTGCAGTGTGACCGGCTGGAGCCGAGGGCCCCAACATGTCTGCCCCAGCAAAGACTGGCCCTGCTTGCTGATCTAGTTACTCAGGGCTTGGGTGATTTGGGGCTAGAGTCCATACCCTTCTCTTTTGCCCCACCTCCCAGGACCTTCCTATGCTAGACGGGGCCTAGTCCAGGTTTAGGGAAAGCCACTAGGGCTTGGTCTCTAAATACGTAAAGGGTCAGGCCCTGGATGGCCATTGGGCTGAGAACGTCAAGGTGTAAGGCTATTGATGCTGCAGCTGGTCTTTCTGTCAAACTTCCTCCCCTGCCCCACAGACACCCTTACACACACATCCTGCAGTCTGTCTCTCTTGGTTGGCCTCTCCTCCCCTCACTCCCTGCCTATGCCTCAAGAGAGAGGCACACACACCCTAGGACATGGACCTCTGCCTGCCCTGCCCGTGGCACCGTCTGTCCCTACCCGGCCTTCTCAGGGAATCGTCTGTCAGGTTTGAGAAGGAAAACCAACAGCCTTGGCTTAGCCTGCTCAGGCCTTGGAGTGGGTCTCCAAGGAGGGGGACAGGCCAGCCGTAGCCCACCAGGGTTTCATCATGATGGGTTCTTCTACAGGGATGGTAGTCGAAGGTGCCCCAGGAAGCCTTTTCTTTTTTTAAAACTTCAACATTAAATTAAAAATAATCAAAATACGACCACCAGTACCACCAAGCTTTTGCAGTGACTTAATTCTGGATCTTTGGATGTATAGGGACTTTTCACACAAAGGTTCCCCATGCCCCACCCTGTGTCCACCAGAAGCTCGGGGAGCTGGCACTGTGGGGTGGGCAGAGGTGTCCCCTGCACCATTAACTGCAGCTTGGGTGGCTGTGTTTGTGTGTGTGTGCGTGCGTGCGCGCGTGCATGCTGTGCAGTGTCTTATTAATATCTTGCGTTAGTGTGGCATGTTGTATTTGAAAGCCAACATCAATACATCATTGTTAATTAGGGTCTGTATATTACATTAGGTTTGCTCGTTGTATTGTGCATTCTGTGGGTGTATAACAATGTGCCCATCAGTATGGTAGCATGCAGAATGGTTTTTCTCTCCTGAAAAGTCCCTGTGCTCCTCCTATTCATCCCTCTGTCCTCCCTTCAATCCCCCAGCAACCACTGACCTTTTCACCGTTTCCATAGTTTTGCCTTTTGCAGAATGTCAAATAGTTATGTCATGCAAGCATGAAGCCTTTTCGGATTATCTTCTTTCACTTATGTATGTAAGACCCATCCCTGTCTGTTCACGGCTTGATGGCCTATTTCTTCTTATCATTAAGTAGTATTCTGTTATCCGAATGTACCACAGTTTGCTTATTTGTTCACCTACTGGAGGACACCTTGGCAGCTTCCAAGTTTTGGCAGTCATGAACAGAGTTGCTATAAACATTTGTGTGCAGGTTTTTCTGTGGACGTGTTTTCACCTCAGTAGTCTAAGTACCAAGAAGCGTGATTGCTCCTTGTATGGAGTTTGCTTAGTTCCCTAAGAAACTGCCAACCCCTGCACAAGAACATCCCTCCCCAGTAGGGCAGGCCCCAGCCACCCTGTGCGGTGGCCATGTGTATAGGGGGCTGTCTCTGTGTCTCTCTGGGCACGGTGGGTATGCACTGGGAAGAACTTAGGCTTTGGGGAGCTGGACGCCTGGCTCTGAGTCACCACTGTCCTTTACCAACCACCTGTTTTTGGATGGGTTCCTTTACCTCTGAGCCACACCCTCCTGATCTGTACAATGGGGTAGTGCCTCTTACCTCACACACTTCTTGGGAGGTGTGTTTGGGAGTAAAAACCCTCACGCTGGTTGTAACTCGCTGTAGATGCTCAGCAGGTGCGAGTGCTCTTTGTCTTTTCTGGGTCTCTTTCTGCCGTTCTTGTCTGCTCCTCCATCTTGTAGAGGTATTCCTGGCAGGGCTTGGGGTGAGTCAGTGTGTGAAGTGTGTGTGTGTGTGAGGTGCATGTGTATGTACGTGAGTATGTGCACTAGCGTTCCTGTGTTCCTGGCCCTGGGCCTCTGGGTGAGCTGTTCTTTCCTGGGCTCACTGGTGCCTGGGAGTAGAGCTTTGGCTGGGACTGGCCAGAGGAGATGATGTCAACAGGGAGAAATGTGGGTAGGTCTGTGTGTGCTGGGGCATGGAGATGGGAGGGGAGGGCCCTCCCAAGCCCAGCCTTGCCCCTCTGGGCCTCAGAGTTTCACATATAGGGGATATGGGGGATAGGAGGGGTCTCCGAGCTCCAGGAGAAGGTCCTGGGGTGGGAGGGGGCATGGCGTGGTAACTGCCGCCCTACCTGGTGGCATCCGAGGAGCTTCCCCATTCAGGATGTGGTTTTCTCCATCATGGAGACATTTTGGATAGTTTCTCAGCTGCATCTGAGGCCTGGAAGCCCAGGCCTATGGGTCAGAGCAGGAGCCTTTGGGGAGAGGCTGTCAGTGACCCTCAGAGCAAGGGTGGGTCCGGGTGGTGTCTGGTACTGGGTAGGAGTGAGGCTCCCTGGGCCCGTGACTGAGCTCTGCCTGCTCCCCTCCTCTCACAGGTGGTACAAGCTGCACTCCAAGGCAGGCAAGAAGGAGAAGGAACGCGGCGAGATCGAAGTCACCATCCAGTTCACACGCAACAACCTGAGTGCCAGCATGTTTGACCTGTCCATGAAGGACAAGCCAAGGTCCCCCTTCAGCAAGATCAAGGACAAGATGAAGGGCAAGAAGAAGTATGATCTGGAATCTGCCTCTGCCATCCTCCCAAGCAGCGCCATAGAGGATCCTGACCTGGGCAGCCTGGGCAAGATGGGCAAAGCCAAAGGCTTCTTCCTCCGCAACAAGCTGCGCAAGTCGTCCCTGACCCAGTCCAACACCTCTCTGGGCTCGGACAGCACCCTGTCCTCAGCCAGTGGGAGTCTGGCCTACCAGGGGCCTGGTGCCGAACTCCTCACCCGCTCACCAAGCCGCAGCAGCTGGCTGTCCACTGAAGGGGGTGAGTAAGCACAGGCCACCACATTGGGGAGCAGGGTGCTGGCTCTCCCCTTGGGTGATGGTAAAGACCTAGGGCCAGGAAATGGGGCTTCTCTTCCTGGGAGCTAACTGGGTGTGTTTCCTCTACAGGCAGGGAGTCTGCACAGTCCCCCAAGCTGTTCACCCACAAGAGGACCTACAGCGATGAGGCCAGCCAGATGCGTGCGGCTCCTCCTCGGGCCCTTCTCGACCTTCAGGGCCACCTGGATGCTGCCTCCCGCTCTTCGCTCTGTGTCAATGGGAGCCACATTTACAATGAGGAGCCCCAGGCCCCTGTGCGGCACCGCAGCTCCATCTCGGGCACGTTCCCATCCTCTGGCTCCTTGCAAGCTGTCTCTTCCCGGGCCTCCGAGGAGGGGCCTCGTTCCACAGATGACTCCTGGGCCAGAGGCAGTCGTAGCAACAGCAGCTCAGAGGCAGTGCTTGGACCGGAGGAGCCCAGTGCTCAGGCTAAAGTCCTGGCCCTTGGGGCCAGCCGCCCTGGAGAGGAGGCAGGGTCCCAGCTGCCAGAGGGCAAGCCCGTCCAGGTCGCCACACCCATAGTGGCCTCCTCTGAGGCTGTGGCAGAGAAGGAAGGATCCCGGAAGGAGGAACGCAAGCCCCGGATGGGCCTCTTCCACCACCACCACCAGGGCCTAAGTCGGAGCGAGTTGGGGCGCCGAAGCTCTCTTGGGGAGAAGGGGGGTCCTGCCCTAGGGGCCTCCCCACATCACTCGTCCAGTGGGGAGGAAAAGGCCAAGAGTAGCTGGTTTGGCTTGAGAGAAGCCAAGGAACCAACTCAGAAACCCAGGTATGTCCTTGGCAAGACCAGCTTTGCTCCTTGGGGAGGATGCTGGGGTGTGTGCTGCCTGGACCCTGGGGCAGGGAGGAAGGAGCAGATGTGAACCTCAGGCAGGCTGCTGGGGCTCTGGCTTTGCATGGTTAAGTGGGGGTGTCTCCCTAAGCCGAGGTTCGTTCTGTGTGCACGGACACAGGTGAGTTACCAGGCCACAGTGCTCTGAGAATCCCATGGATTGAGGGGTCCGACTTCTCAGCCCTAGGCTTTGCTGCATGAGTTGGCATGCCCACCCCCTGAGTTGGAGGGAAGCAGGGAAAGGCCATTTGTGTGAATTCTTTGCTTCCTGACCTCTTGCCCTCTGGCCTCAAGGTAAGGAAGCCGTGGCAGTAGAGAGATGAGAACTGGAGACTGTACCCTCAGACTTCCCTCCCTCTCTGGAGCTAGAGGACCTCTCCCCAGCTGTCTCTGTGATCACTTCCCTCTGGGAGATGGGAGTCAAATAACTGAGACCTCTACCCCTCCCCCTATACATTCACCCCCAGTTGCTTCCCAGCCTGGTAAGAGGCTGTGGGCAGCTCCCATGAAATTTCTAACCCATCTCTGTCCTTGGAGATGCTGGGGGCTCTGGCCCTCTCTGGTGTCTCTTGGTCTTGAGGTTTGGCACTGTGGGAAGTGCTGGCAGTAGCTGCTCCATTTTGAATGCACTGAGTCCCCCAGTTCAGTCCTGGGCAGAGCCCCTGGCCCCCACCCTTTGCTTCCTCTTAACTCTGAGCCAGGGGAGGCTGCAGATTGTATAGCAGGATCCAGGGAAGGACTCCAGGCACAGGTCACAGAAGCATTTGTCCCACCTTCCCAAGGGCTTGGGGCCAGCCGCTGATGGGCAACATCTGTGGCAGCCCTGGCCAGTGTGGCGAGGGCCACTATTTCTCTTTTTTAATTTAATGTAATTTAATTTTTTTTAAAGACAGGGTTTCATCATGTTGGTCAGGCTGGTCTTGAACTCCCGACCTCAGGTGATCCACCTGCCTTGGCCTCCAAAGTGCTTGGATTACAGGCGTGAGCCACTACGCCCAGCCGAGGCCCAGTGTTTCTCAACAAGCCTGCCCTTCCCGCTCCACGGCTGTGTGGACAGGTTAAGAGGACAAGCACAGTAGCAAGGGGGCAAAAGCAAGTAGTGAGGGGGCAGAGGAAGGACCCTAAACCTGTTGCCCAGAGGGGAGAGGAATCTTGTAGTCCTGGCTTTTCCTTTCCCTGTGGCACTCTGAGTCTGCTGAGAGGAGTGGAGGGAGACATGCAGGTCTTTATAGGTTTGGGCCATGATAAGCTGGCAACCCCTGTTAGACCCTTATAGACAGGGGCATGGGGGGTGGATCAGTTTCAGGGGCATGCCACCCCCTGCCTCCCCTACTTGGTACAGCGGCCCCTGTCCCTCTGCCCAGCCCATACTCACCAGAGCCCAGGCAAGCTGCTGGCCATCTGCGGGGGAAGATTGGGAAGAAGGGCACAGGCCTTTCCCAGGGGCCGGGCTGAGCCTGGTGGCCCTGTGACAGCCAGCCAGTGGTATTTGGAAGTGGTAGGTAGGGTAGAGGGAGCTGGCAGGAGACCTGGACAGGACATTTGCTGGGAGGAGCTGAGGGCCTGGATTGAAAGGGTTACAGACCATGGGCTCAGTGTGGTTGTCCATATGGTGTCTCTTGGCCTTTTCTGAGTCAGGGCAAATGCTGCGGCCATTTGCAGGTGAGTGCTCAGGCTTTGGGCTTGGACTCCCGCAGGCCTGACTGAGTCTGTTGGGTTTTCACTGGCCTGGGGCACTTATAGTCTCCATTCTCTTTCTCCTGCTTCCCCATGTCTCCTAATGGTCTCTTGGAGTCTGGTGGATTTGGGTCACTGATGGCCATAAGGAAGCTGAGGTTTCTGTCCTGCTCTAACTTGAATTCTGAGCCTTATCTTTAGCAGGATGGAGGGCACTCAGCATCCCTCCCCAGATAGGGTCCATTTGCAGGCCCAGGCTGCAGAGCCAGGCTCTGTGGCTGTGCATTCAGATGGGGAGGGAGGGGCTGTCAAACGTGACACCTGGCCTTTGAGCCCAGTCAGCAGCATCCTGGCCTCGTGTGCCTTGCAGGGAGGGGAAGGGTGGCCTGGAAGAAAGGACTGTTGGCGCTTCCCCAGAGGGCTTGCTTAGGGCTTCCGAGGAGAGGCGAGGTGGGCTGCCTCATGGCAGGAAACTGTGGGTTAGACCCAGAACTGGAGTGACTGAATGTAGCTGCAGGATCTCTAGCTGGGGCCTGGGGAGCCTGTCCCCAGGTCTAGAGACTGGAGGCCTCTGCCCTGGGGCTATGGTTGCAGATTGGGGGATGTTTCTCACTGGCAAGAACAGCGGCGCCCTCTAGTGCTCCTGTGTGGCACTGATACCCCACAGAAAGGCCTGAGGCTGAATGTATTGAGTGCAGTATCCAGAGAAAGGCTGCTGCCACTGGGAAGGAATGAACGAGGCTACGCAGGGCAGAGAAGAGGCTCCCGCTGTTCCTCTGACCTGGCCTTTGTCTGCTGGAGCCCATGGTGGTCACACTAGGCCCCTACCAGTGTGTGCTGGAGTGGGTAGTAGGTAGTTGAGACCAAGCTTGTCTCAGCCACAGGACTTAGCCTCGCTCCCCGCCCTGTTATGAGCCATTCACATTGAGCTGCATTGCAGGCTACTTCATGTGTGTTTGAGGACAGGCAAGACCTCGCATGTGAAACCTGCCAGGGCCAAAGCGGATTGTCTGTGTCTATCCCAGGTCGTGCTGTGTTCCCCTGACCCCTGCCCCCCACACTAACTGTAGGACTCTATGCACAGAAGGGGATCAAATGTGGATTACAAAAACTTTTAAAGTTGGAAATAAATGTGGTACAAAGAGGTACGTGTATCATTACGGTGGCCTCTGGCAATCTCTGCAGTGCCTCCCTGCACCAGGTGTGGTAGGCAAGCAAGGTCCCTGTGGGCCTGGAATGTGCTGTGGCAGTGGAAGGAGCTTGGCTGCATTCTTGGTGGTATAAATGAATAACTCTCATGTGCATCCAGTGGCTTGGAGTTAGTGCAGCCTCATGTCCTGCTTGTGCCTGTTCTCCTGGCATGGTTACTGTATTAACAGTGTTCTGGTTTGGAAGATAAATGATACGCTTTCACTACTTACAGCTTACAAGGCCCCTCTGTCACCTCATGGTGCCCAGGTGATGGGAGAGGATGTCTCTTGGACATGTTTTCTGGACATTGGGCCCATCTCAGGAGGGTCAGGAGGTCATGCCTCAGGAGGGAAGGCTGAAGGCATGTTGCTGGAGGTGGGTGTGCCTCCAACGCTGGTTTTGGCCTTTGGCGGATTGCCTGGTAGAGAGCCTGTGCAGATCCACTTGCCATCTCTGGGACCAGTGTGTGGAAGAGACACACTAAGGAAGAGGAAGCCTAAGGAATTGCTATCCACTAGTGACACCTGGCCTTCAGCTACAGAGGTAGCCCTACAGAGGCAGAGTGTTTAAGAAAAGAGGCTGTCGGGGTGAACAGGTGGTTCCTGTGTTGAAGGCAGGTTTAACCAATTGTTCAAATCTTCCTGCAGGCAGTAATGTTTTATTCCCTTAGGTTGAGGGAGCAGAGACATCTGGACTTCTGACTTCCTTCCCAGCATTTGGACCTAAAAGAGAACATAAGTCAGCATATGTTGCTGCCCCCACCACTTGGGGGTGGGGAGACTGTGCCAGGCCGGCACAGTAGGTTCTAGGATGCAAAGGTGTTTGTTTGTTCTCAGAGCACGGCCTGCAAAGACAAGTGCACATGGGAATATGTCTCCCTGACCTGGGCCAGGCAGAGTGGGAGGGAGATGCTTTGAAGTGAGAACCTTCAGAATGTGCACTTGGTGTGGAGCAAGGGAGAGGAAGGCATGAAGGAGGGATGTGTTACCAGGTAGGCAGGTGGACAGGATGCTCTCAGAAGTGCTGCTGGCTCAGTAAAGGCTGCCAGGCCCCGTGCTTGGAGTCCCTTCCTCCAGGGAGAGCCCTTTGCTGATTCCATGCCAACAGGTTTGTGTGTACCTCTGGGGAGCTGGTGGGGAGAAGGGAGGTTGTCGAGCCTAACCTGGGGCTCCCAGTCTACTCCCATGCTGCTCTTGTCCCTGCTGAAAGACTGCAAGGGTGGGTGCAGGCCAGGCCAGGGCTGAGAGGCAGAGCTAAGCTTGGTGCTTTTAATGTTGATGGGACTCTCTTCCTTAAAGGGGGCTGGGGAGAGAAGTAGCTCAACGTGCTCTAGCCCTATTCCTGGGGGCCCCAGTCCTATAGGCAGGGTTGGGCTGAGCGCGGTGTGGATGCTGTAAGGGCTGAAGTCAGGCTCTTGATCTGCTGGTGGTGTATGTTGCTTCTCACTCCCCTTGGTCCCCAAGGCTGGCATATGTGCCTTGGCCTGGGGCTTGTCCGGAATGAAGGGAGAAAGGACATCTGCTGGGGTTGAGGCTCTGGGCCCATGATTCTTCCTCTTTTGGTCTCTTCACCGTGTCCATAGAGGCAGAGTAGTAGTGGGAAGCCCAGGTGGGCTGGGAACAGGTGGGAATTTTTACCTCCCTCTCCCTCCAACTCTAGGTGGAGGGGATGAGACTGAGAATTTACCCTTGGGTGGGGAGTTATTGTAAGGGGAAAAATAGGGTCACAAGACTCTCTGAAAGCTCCTTCTTATGAGAAATCCATGGGTTTGGGACCCAGCTGTGTTCTGCCCTTGAGGCTGACCTCCCAGCTCCCAGAACCATCTTTGGAGCCACCTGTGATGTTTGGCTGGATTCCTTCCTGTGGTCTGCCCCTGGCGGTAGCTGCCGAGCTGACCTGCCTCAGCCCAGCTCTGCGTGGGCCTGCCTTCTTTGGGCCCTGGGTTCCCGGGAGAACCTGGGCAAGCTCTAGACAGCTCATCCTCTTTCCAGAGGTGCCCTTCCTACCCCAAGCCACTCTCCTTATGGGCTGGCTGGCCAAGCTTGGCTTCTGCCCCTTCAGGACTTACTGCCCGCATTTTCTATGGAAAAGGCTGACTGGCTTGAAAAGATGGTTGTATAGGAGTTTCCCCAGGATATTTCCACCTGGACAGGCAGGAGCCAAGGAATGGGGGTCCTGGAAGCTTAGAGCCAGGGCTGGAAGACCAGCCATGAGGAGGGAGACTGCCCAGAAAGCAAAGGGTGAGGCCACTGAGGTCTGCCTCTGACAGGTGGCTCAGTGGCAAGGCAGCCTTCTGTCTGTGTCCTGGGGAAGTGAGAAGCACTATTGAGAGCACACCACTGCCGAAATCTCTAGAGTTGGCTGCACTCTGTAGATAAGCACCAGTGCAGGGAGCGTTCCTCCCAGAAAGGACTCTACCCTGGACACATGAAGGCCAGCACCTGTTCTCCAGCGTCCTAAGAGGACCTGCCCTGTCCCCATCCCCAGAGTCCCTGAGAAGCCCCTGGCGACATCCACAGTTGCTGCTGCCACATTGCCAACCTTGGGAGACAAAGGCTGGACCGTCAGGGCACCTGTCGATTAGCGTTCTCCACAGGTGGCTTATCTTCATTAGTCAAGTTAGGCTGCCCTTCAAAGAAATGAGACACCTTTTCACACCTGATGACAGCCTGTCATTACTTCCTGTTTCTGCAGGTGATCAATAGAACCCAATCTGTTTCAAATATCAGAATTCCAGGTGCCCTGCGAGGTGCTATAAGTGCTAGCTTTGCCCAGATACCTAGGCCTGGCCTTTCTCTGGTCTCTTTATCCCCCCATGCCAGCTGGTGTTTCCTTTGCTCTTAGTCCTAAAAGGTGCCAGGCACAGTGGCTTATGTTTGTAATCCCAGCACTTTGGGAGGCCGAGGTGGGCAGATCATGAAGTCAGGAGTTCTAGACCAGTCTGGCCAACATGGTGAAACCTTGTCTTTCCTAAAAATACAAAAATTATCCAGGCGTGGTGGCACATGCTAAGACACCAGAACGGCTTGAGCCCGGGAGGCGGAAGTTGCAGTGAGTCGAGATCGCGCCACTGCACTCTACCCTACCCTGGGTGAGAGACAGACTCTATCTTAAAAAAAAAAAAAAAAAAAAAAAAAAAGGGGGTGTAAGGCACTTTCGGATTAGTTTTGGATTAGTTTTCCTAGATGTAAATTCATTGTTGAGTAGAACTCTAGAAGCTTCAGTATGGGACAGAGGGAAGAACACTTGGTTTAGGTTTGGACCCTGCCTGTCAAACGGGATGATTTCCCTCCGGGGTTGGAGTGAGGATTAAAATAGCTCTGCCCAGCATCTTTCTCCTTGAGAGGCACTCAATAATGTTACATGTTGGGGTCTCCGCTGTGTCCCCTGGCCCAAGTAGGTAAATCCAGCCCATGTGTGTGTTGTGGCCCCTGGTCCCAAGGCGGGGGTGGGGCGTGGGACTCAGGGGCCTTTCCTGTCTTAGCATTAACCAGGAGGCTCACGGTTTTGTCTCCCTCCACAGCCTGGACGTGTCTCCTCAGGTAGAATCTGACCCAGCTGCTCTTCCTCACCACCTCCCCTGCTCCCCCGGGGCTCTGGCCCCCCCCACTCCTGCTCCCACTGCTGCTCCCATGCTAAGCACTAACCTTTTTGCAGCCGCCTCCCCCGCTGCTGCCACTGCTGCTGCCACCACCACCGCCGCCCCTGAAGCCACCCCACCTGGATTCTTGGGTCTCACCAACCCGTTCCTCACCTCTTTGCAGAGCAACCCCTTCTTCGAGGAGCTCATAGCCGACATAGCACTAAACTCTCCTTCACCTGCTCCCTCTCTCCCCAGTGCCTCGAGGGCCAGCCCCACCCCCCTGGCCTCCCCTGGGAAAGCCCTGCCTGAGTGGGACAACACCTTCAACGTCTTTGCTGCCAGCAGGCTGCGTCCAGAGGCCAGGAGCAAGATCCTGGCCCCTGCAGGAGTGGGGCTGGAGGCGGCAGGGCTGCAAGACCCAGGCTCCAGGGCCATGACTGTGAAGGCAGCCGAGCCTGAGGGAGAACCCGGGGGAGGAGGAGGAAGAGGTGGGAGCAGCGTGTGGCTGGAGCCCAGGGTTCCTCTGGACTTAGGACCGGACCACCAGAGCACAAGTGCAGCTGACCTGGGGCCTGTGGGGTCTGTAGGGACTGGTGTGCCCGCCTCATCAGCTCAGCTGCAGCTGAGAGCCTCAGCCTCAGAACCAGTCAGGGAGCTGCCAGCCCTGGAAGGGGAAGAAGGGCAGAGTCCGGCAGACAGTGGGACATCTCTGTTTAGCTCCCCAGAAGTGATCAGTGTGTGGGAGAGGCTGCCGGGCCCAGACAATGCTGCTGAGTGCCAGGACAATCAGGTCTCCCGAGGCGAAAACCAGCTTTGCCCTGACGTTGAGACAGCTGATGATGCCTGGCCTTGGGATGTGGTCACCATTTCTCCTGCAGCTGAGATGGCCTCACTCGTCTTGCCGGGAGAGTCTGATGAGCCTCTGCCCCAGGTGCAGCCTGAATCGCCAGAAACTGTGAGCCCCCAGGGGAGCGAGGGGCTTCCGCCGCTGGAGCCTGAGCCTAAACCCGAGTGGGTGTCTGATGAGGGGCTGGAGCCCAGCACCCCACCTCCCAAGCCACCGCGCCTCTTCACACCCTCAAGATCCCAGGAGGAGGAGAAGGCCGCAGCGGGGCTGAGTAACAGGGGGTCAGAGACAGAGGGAGAAGATGCCTCCTCAAGTGCACTGGTTGTCAGTCCCCCAGAGACAAAGGAGGAGGGAGAGAAGCCCGAGTCGGAGGAGTCTGACAGCCACTCCTCTGCAACCCTGCTGGACGAGCCTGGCCTGGGAGAGCTAGTGGACGATGCTAGCCCTATTGTGTCTGGGTCCTGCCTATCGGTGCCCACCAGCTGCCCTGAGGGTCCTGCCCTCATACCATGTCACTCAAAGAGCTTGGCTCTTCAGAGTCAGCAGGGGTCTCTAGAGATTGGAGAAGGCCCTGAGGATCCTGAGGCCCAGGGCCAGGGTCCAGTAGGAGAGGGGCTTGGGTCCCCATCAGTTACTTCCCAGCAGGCTGATGTGTGGGTCTCCAAGGAAGATGCCTTGAACCCCTTCTTGTTTCAGGGGAGCCGAGATCCTCCCAGCCTCTCATCTGCATCCCCACCAGGGTCCAGGGAATCTTCTATTCATTCTGGCCCAGAAGAGCTGCCCACTCCCCCAGAGCCTGACTTTCCACCGCCCCCTCTCCCGCCTTGGGCCAGCCACAACCGTGGGGGGCCCAGCCCTCCAAGCTCTCCCCTGTCTGGAGCCTGGCCCCCGACCTCATCCTCTCCACCACCAGGGGAGCCAGCCTCACTCCCTGGCCCCCTTGAGCCCTCCCCACCTGGGGGCTCCCCTGCCCCACTTGGGGAGGACCTCGCTGCAGCCACCCCAGCCTCCCCGCTTGTGCTTCTGCCCTTGGAGACACGACCAGCTGAGGAGCCACAGCCCAGTGCCAGGTGAGCATCCACCCCTGAGAACACTGTCTAAGAGGAAGAGGGTGGACAGGGGGCAGAACAGCCCAAGGGACCGAGGGTTCACACTCCAGCCTCATCCTTTGTAGGGGCAGGTGAGGGTCTCTTTTACCCCAGGGGTGAGACGGTACAGGCTTTGAAGACATGAGCTTTCTGTGGTACCATCTCCGAAAGGTCCCATCTTGGGACCTGGGATAATCAAGGCAGACCCCCACAAGCCAGGGGTTTGGAAAACAGAACTGATGAGGTGCAGGGCATAAGGAATGAAGTGAGGAGAGCCGATGTGGCCTGGCAGGGAAGGACAGCTGTGCTGTGGGCCTTTCCGGAGCAGGTGAACTTGGCCACAGGGGAGCTGTGGGCAGGGGGCAGTGGAACTTGTCAAGTAGGGGGCAGTTCTTGGGGCAGACCATGGGAGAGCAGGCTGGCAGTGGGGCCTGGAGCTGTTTCCTCTTCAGCTAGAGTGAGGGTGTAGGCTGGGGAGGGCAGAGAGCCAGAGAAGGGACCAGCACTTAGGTCAGAAAAGAAAGCTGGAGACAAATTCAGAGGAAAAAAAGGGAAAAACTAAAACACTTCCACATATGTAACTGTCAGAAGAAAGGTTTCCCACCCTCAGCAGTTGCTTCGTTGGTTTGCATTTGGTGCCTTTCAGGGGGTTCCGATGCACTTAGTACTGCTGAGTGGACAGCAGACGCCTGTGTGACTGTACTCACTGTGGCACTGGTATGTTTGGAAGAATTATGAAGTTGTGACCTCACCAGGTAGCTGGTGAGGGGTGATGTGAGCAGAGGCCTGGAGACTCAGGGCACTGGGAGGTGAGGGGCGTGACTTAGAGGGCAGCAAGTCCCTCTGGGACGGTAGTGCTCTAGGAGGACCAAGTGAAGGAGGGGAGAGCAGGACAGGCTCCAGCACTGGCCTCCCAACCAGACACTCATGTTTCATCATCCACATTCACTGAGCATCTTACTATGTGTCAGACACTGAACAGATGAAAGACACAGTCCCCACTCTATTCCCAAGGAATGTCCAGTCCACTGGGGAACATAGAGTGGACCCAAGAAGGGAAGAAGGGAAGAAGCCCCAGGGGGCCAGCACTACATATGGGGACTGGGTAGGAGGGAGTCCAGGCTGCCCCCAGCATCCCTCCCTGGTGGTGGTGGTAACTCTGCTCCCTTGAGCTGAGGGAGAGGACGTGGGGGAGCTGGTGGTTGCAGTGTCCTCGCTGGCCCTGCTGTCTGCCAGTATGACCTCTAATCATACTTGCCACTTTTTATAAGTTTTATTCTTCCCAGAGTTGGCTCCATGTCTGTATTGGGCTTGTTCCTTCTATCATGAAGTGGATGGGCCAAATAGAGCTGTCTCATTCCTCAAAGCAGGAAGTAAAGGCCATGAAAGCTGCAGGGTTTAGGATACCCGATCCCTCTGATGTAGGGGACAAACAAGCCAAGGCCTCCGGATCCCTCATTCAATGCACTTTTATGCCACACTGGTCATTCTCCCCTTCCCTGGCACAGCCCATAGGTGGCATTAAAGCTGCTTTTACACCCCATCCCTAGCACAGGCTCCTAGGTGGCAGGAAAGGACTGAGGTGCATTCTTTTTCTCTACTGTCTGCCCAGAGCCTGGGTGCTCTGCCGCTCTTCCCGATTTGTGAGAATGAATGCATAGATCTAGTCTGAGAGTCTCTGGGTCTGGGTGACCCTTCCTTCAGTGGAGTTCAGGGCCTTGGACTAAGCCATTTTGCTTTCTATTCCTGAATGGTCTAAGTCCTCTGTGAAGTAAGCATAGATTTGTAAGAGAGTCCCCCTGGACAGGATAGTTGATTTGGGGACCTGATGCAGTTTATGTTACAGTTTATGTAACTGTCACAGAGTGCTGGAGGATCCCAGAGGAGGGTCATCTCAGCCTGGAGGAAATCAGGAAGGCTTCCTGGAGGAAGTGGACTTGCACAACTGTGAAACATGAGTAGGAATTAGTCAATGGGAGGAAGAGGCAGTGTTATTCCATACGGAAGACTAGCTTTTGTTAAGAGCTTGATAAGAATGTGGCTGGGGGAGTAGCAGACCATGAAAAAAGGGCAGGGGCCAGATTGTGTTAGAGATAGTATTTTCTTACCTTGATAGAAGCCATTAAAGGATTCTCAAGCTTTGTAAAAGCTGAGCCCACTATCCTGCAGCAGAATGGTTGGAGGTGGGCAAGACTGAGATGGAGCAGCTGATTTAGTGGCTGTGGCTGGAAGAAAGGTTTAAGCAGTGGCCTAGAGAGGAGCAGGGTGGCTTGAGAAGGCATGAAGGTAGCAGGGCTTGATTGTTAAGGTTGAGGCTGAAGAGGAAGAGCCAGAGGGACTCCCAGGCTTCTGACTTCTGACCTGAGCCAGGGGAGGCCAGAGGTGCTCCTCACTGCTGGGGCAGCACAGAGGAGGTGGCGGGGAGTGGGATGCACCTGACTCTGCAGGTCTAGGGTCCAGGGGGTGTGGTCTGGGGTAAAGATGGAGATTAGGGGGTCGTAGGAGCCAGGGAGGAGAATAGAGAACCCAAGGGCAGACTAGCAGTTGTTAAGACTGAGAAGGGGCTGTGGGGTCAGAAGACGAGATGGAGGCCTTAAGGGAAGGGGAAGTGAGCAGCCTAAAGGAAGGAGTGGTCCAAGTGTTGACTCCACAGAGGTCAGTGAGGTGAGAGCCAGCAGGGCTTGGTGACCTCAGCAAGTCCACTTGTGGTGGGCTGGTAGGGACTGATGTCCTGTTCTAATGGGTTAAGGAGTCGATAAAAGGTAAGAAGTTAGACAAATGTAGTCTCCATGCTGCAGAGAGGCTTGGGTGAGAAGAAAGGGGAAGGTGACTGGGAGTGATAGAGCAAATATAAGGTCAAGGGAGGGTTTTGCAGAGCTGTGGAAACGCCGATGGGAAGCAACCCATAGAGAGAGCTGGGTGACAAAGTGTCCCGGTTTGCCCAGGTTTTAGCACTCAGAGTCTCGTGTTCTGGGAATCCTCACAGTCCTGGGAAAACTGGGAACTTGGGAGGGTTGGTCACCACAGTAGAGAAAGGTTACAGTATAGAAGAGGATGGAGGGAAGATGGCTAGAGGAGGGCATCACTGACAGAGGCTGTGTGCAGGTGCAGAGGAGTCTGTAGCATGGCCTCTGCTGTCCCCGTAAAGGGGCCAGATCACCAGGTGAATAAGGGAGTGAAATGGGGAGGGAGCAGATGGTGGGGCGGGGATTGAGGCCAGCCCAGGGGGTTGCTGGACACGGGTTGCAGTATAGCCCAGGAGTACTGGACACGGCTGCCTGAGACCTTGACTTTGTAGCGGCAGCCACCATCCAGTGCTGGGCTTTTTGCCCAGCAGACCTGGAGGCTCCCAAGGGAAGGCAGCCCCACCTTTGACCCATGCCACCCTTCTCTCCACGTAACCCATCTCTTGTATGTCTTTGCAGTCCCCACCCTGTGAAGCCCCTCAGTGCCGCTGCTGTGGAGGGCAGCCCCGACAGGAAGCAGTCCCGCTCTAGTCTGAGCACAGCCCTGAGTAGTGGGCTGGAGAAGCTCAAAACAGTCACATCTGGGAGCATTCAGCCTGTGACTCAGGCCCCCCAGGCTGGCCAGACGGTGGACACCAAGAGGCTGAAGGTAAGGCCCAGCAGGGTGTGGGGGGCATCTGACAGAATGTGTGGTAGAGTCTCAGGGCTTGGTCCTGGGGAGGGTGGGGCAGTGAGTAGGCCAGGTTGCCCACACCAGAGTCCTGAAGCCAGTTAGGCCATCTCTGGCATTGGAGACAGGCAGCCCAGGGCCCTGTGGTGGTGAAACTTAGGTGTTGGTGGGCAGGCAGGCGGGCAGACAGGCAGGCAGGCCTGGAGCTGCCCTGCTCACTGTCTTCGGTCTGGCCACAGGACTCAGCTGTGCTGGACCAGTCAGCCAAGTACTACCACCTGACCCATGATGAGCTCATCAGCCTGCTCCTGCAGCGGGAGCAGGAGCTGAGCCAGCGGGACGAGCATGTGCAGGAGCTGGAGAGCTACATTGACCGGCTTCTGGTGCGGATCATGGAGACCTCACCCACGCTGCTGCAGATCCCCCCGGACCCCCCCAAATAGCCTTCCTCACCCCACTCCCAGGAGGGTTGGCGTGGACCTGCTGCCGCCTGCCCTCCCTCCTGCTGAACTCTTACCTGCGGCGGGGCATCATCTGTCCCGCCTCATCACTCCTGGCCCCCGTCTCTCCTGCCTTGACTGGGGCTGCTGGAAGGGAGGCGTTCTGGATTCCCTCTGGAGGCATCAGGTTCTGTGCACAACTTGCTTGTCTTTGGGAGCCCTGGGTCTTTCCCACCTGCCTATTTTGGAACTCTTCCCCCCAAGACAGAGCAGGGGTGAGCTGTATCTTGATGCGGTATCTGGGACAAGACAGGTTGCTAGCACATACTTTATTACGCCGCGAGGATAGTCAGCCATTTCTTCCCACAGCCAAACCCTCATCCCCTTCATTTTCCTCCAGTCTCTGGAGGGACTTCTGGTATTACTGGGACAAGGACCACGCTGCCCGTTTGTGAGTTATGGGCAACCAGGGTGCCTGCTCTTCAGCCTCACACCCATTCCCCTGAGGGCAAGGAGCCTGTGTGATCGGGACCAGTCTCTGCCATGTCCTGAGTCTGTCTCAGTCTCGAGCTGTCTGTTGGGCGAGTGCCGTGTGGACAGAGGTAGATGATGCGTGTTCTTGAGGCTGCTCCCTACCCCCTCTGACCTTCCACAGGTGTCACATGGGAATGTGTGGGGTGCAGGGGCAGGTGCAGGGAGAGCTCCTCCTTGCTTTTCGAGCTCTTGCCCACCTCCAACATGTAGGCCCTCCAGGCTGGGGTTTGGGGCTGCTTATGTTTTGGGGATCAAGCCTCCGTGTCTATTCTTGTTGCCTGTCCAGATGCCAAAACTCTGTGTTGCTGCAGGGTTTGAACTTTTGGAAACCAATTAAAATGTGCCTTTTGTGGGCAGGGTCAAGAGCACCTGGATGTTGACCTCTCCCGCTGTGTGGCGTCCCCCTCCCACCTATTGAATACATAGGGATGGTTCTCTCAGGGCCCTGGGAATGAGAATGGGTGGCCCTGCTGTGTGCTCTTCCCCTCTTCTAGAGTTAATCTCTTGGTCTGGCCAAGTTACTCCTCCCTCAACCTTCCTGCCATCTTCCCGTCCCTCAACCCCAACAGGAGGATCCCAGGATGAAAACTGCTGGGCAAGTGGGCAGGCAGGCCTAGGGCTGCCCTGGTGACTCTTATTTTGTCTGGCCTCACAACTTAGCCATGCTAGACCAGTCAGCTTGCCTGTAAGTGGGAGGTCCCACTATACCTTTGGGAGACACCTATACTTAGGAAAAAGCCTCTGTTGCCCTCCCATCCATCCACTAAGCTGCTGTCCCAGCCTGTCCTTCTGTCCTAGGACCTTGCCTGGCTTGGCTGCAGTGCACTTTGAAATGAAGTGTCTGTCCTTTGGCCCAGCCCCTAGTTTGCTTGTAGAAAATATGGCAGGCTTCCCCAAGGCATCTGTAAGGAAACATGGCGGCTTGGTCCACCCTGAATTAGCAAAAATGGGGGGTGATGAGGTACTGAAGGAGGATACTTATGGCCTGGTGAGGAGGCAAGAGCTTCTCTGCGACCACCGCTTCTTCAGGAGAGGGCCAGCGGGCTTGCTTGGAAGGCCTTGGGCAAACACAAGCCCTCTGGGTGATGTCTGTCTGCCGCAAGGATGGAGCAGAGGAGCGCCACACATGGAGGAAAGCCCCTGTAATGCTACCTACTTTAAACTCCACTCATCAGAGCTGAGAAAAGTGTCCACTAGTCCCCAGGGCTTCAGTCATGCTTTTTGGGGGGCATTAGAGAAGTATCTTTTCTGAGAGATGGGGAGTCACCCCCCTACTGGGTATTCATCTGGGCTTTATTCAGTCCCATTCCTGGCCCTGACCTTTGATTGTGGGCCTCCCTAATGCCCAGGGCACGGATGTCGTCAGAGGAGTTTTTGAATCGAAGCCCAGGGTCCTTGTTGATGTTTCTTCGAGCCACACTTGGAGGAGAGTGGGCAGGGAGCAGGCATGGTTCTGCTTTGCTGTTTGTCTTCCTAGTTGTAATTCCTGTTTATAAAGAGCTTGTTCTTCATGTTTTAAGCACTTTATGAAGAATAAAACATTCATGTACTGCAGGTGGCTCTTGTGTTCCTGTTTTGGAAAGAACAGGTACAGGAGGCTGCTGTGGGAGAAGGCACCTTAAATCCAGGTGATGGGATTCTTGGATGACACTGTCCTTGCCCTGACATCAGGGGGCAGCAGCACAGTGTTGCCCAGTAGCCTGAACTGAGTCTTTTCTCACTCCCAGGATACCCACATTTATTGGGCACTTAAGATGGGCCCATTTATTGGTAATATAGAGGGTAAGAAATAGATTCCTATTCTCAAGTTGCATGGTCTAACGGGGGAATATAAGACAGAAATCTAAGATACAAATTGTTCTTCATAGCTAGCTAGACTCTCCCTCCAGGTTTATGAAAACAGTTTCTTGTGGTTCAACTACTAGAGGATGAAAAACTTTGCTACAGCTCATGCAGTGTCCAGAAACACTGGCAGACATGAGCCAACTCTGCATGTTACCATGAGACTGAGACCCAAAGTAGGGTTCCCTAGAGTCAAGATCAAATATTTCTACTGTCATCTTGGGTAAAACAGGCAGCTCCCTAACTCCCCCAGCCTGGGCCACTGATCAGGTAATTCAGCTGGGAATATTCAGTTAATCCATTCTGCAACTGTGTTGTGTTTATTATCCATGCTGGTGCTTACTCCACAATCTGTAGTACTCCCCCTTACCTAACACCCTCCCCACCCACCAGTCCCAAGTTCTCCTGCCCATGAATTAGGCCCAGGAAGGATCTTCCTTGGTTTGCCAGAGAAGGTGAAGGCTGCCAGGGCCCTTAAGTCCCCACTGATGAACTCACAGCCAACACATATTTGAGTCTGTACTGTGAGCCCTCTTATGTCTGGTTCTGAAGACTTAAGTGAATTATAAAATCACAGTCCCTGCCCTGTGAACCTTACAGTAAGAAAGACTGTCTAAAACAGTAAGTAATCGTGAAAGCAAAAGATAAGTACTGGGTGCCATGGAACCTGTATGGGATTTTGTGGAAGGAGAGTGATGGACTGGGAAATGCAATGTTTAGGCTGAAGCCAGAAAGAGCCAGTATCAGGCGAAGATTTAGTCTTCTGGGTACAGAATGTTTAGGGGTCGGAGGTGGAGGGGCAGGCCCCAGCATGCTCCAGGAACTGAGAGTTAGGGCCGCTGGAGAGCACAGGCGAGTAGGCAGGGTGGCGACGGAGAAAACTAAGAGAAGGTTCCGCAGTGCAACACCCTGCAGAGAGCCTTCTGATGTTAACCCTACTCCGCCTGGAGTCTTTGCCCATCTGGTCCCAGGTCGGGCCCGCTCGAATGGGACTCTACTGGGCTGCCTGGCCTCGGGAGCGACGGCCACGGCAGCAACTTTAACTTCTGGGGGCAGGTAAGCAGCGCGGGGTGGTCCGTGGTCCCCTGTGGGGATCTCAGCGACGACACGAACACCATTTCTGGGCTGCCGACCTTGCACCTTGCAATGCGGACGGTGCGCATCGAGACCTCTCCGTTCGGCCGCAACTCCGCAGTCTAGGGTGGTAAGCGCCATGACGCACAAAACTACACTCCCCACAACCCCTTGCGCATCTCTCGCTGCGGTTGCTTAGGGCCAATCGGGAGAGGCAGCTGTGGCGGGGGCCGAGGAGGGACATTTTAAAAGGGCCGGAGATTGCGGGCGTCAGTGGCCATGGCGGATACAGCGACTACAGCACCGGTGGCGGCAGCTAGTGCCGCTAGCGCCTCGAGCGATGCACCTCCTTTCCAACTGGGCAAACCTCGCTTCCAGCAGGTGAGGACCGGGCTGTGGTCTGCGGGCCAGCGGGTGGCAGAGACAAGGCCAGCAAACTCCCCTCCAAAGTCCCCTTCAGCCCGAGGGTCTCCCACCCGCAGCCAGCGGAGCCTGCAGCTAGCGCCTGGAGGGACCTCGGCTACAGCCACCCCATTCCCATTGGTCAGCGGGGCGGGCTCGGACTCCCACTATGGCTTCCCATTGGCTCTTGGCGCCGTCATTCCCTGGCTGCCCGCGCCCTCTAGCCTTTCCCGCCCGCGGCGCCCTGTGATTGGCCGCCGCCGGCTGCGGTCAGGGTCCCGAGCGCCCCGCTCCGAGCGGCTGCTCAGGGTCTCTCCCCACTGTGCAGCTGCTCGCCCGGAGCGCAAAGTTCTAGTCCGGCCCTGGATGGGAAGTTGGCGTGGCCGGGATGCCTTCTAACTTTTTTCTCCGGTGGGGACTGACGTTCCTTTCAAGCTGCTGGCGGAGCCGCCGGGCAGCGTCGCGCCCCGCGGTCATCCCCCAGCCCTGGCCCCCAAGCCGGGCCCGGCGCGCGCGACGGGTTTGGGGGCGAGTGCCGAGGCGAGAGGCGGCCCGGCGACCCCCGTGCCCGCGCCCCCTCGCGGGCTGAGGATTCGCTGACGCAGCGAGCCGGCCGCTGCCCTGCGGGGATGCAGCCCGGGCGTGCGGGGGAAACGCTGTGTCATCCCCTGAGGCCGCCCTCTCTTCGAGGGGCTCGGGAGCCCCCCCCCCACCTCTCCCTCGCTGCGTCCTCTGCAGAGGTCTCCCGGGCCTGGGCCCTCGCACCGCGGGGCACTGGCTCTGGGCAGACCCGCTCGTGCTCTTCGGTGCACGGCGACAGGGGTTCTTTCCTTCCGGGACCTCCGCTGGGTCGTCGCCGACTCGGTCCTGGTCTGCGGAGGCGGGGGTGGAACGCCGAGCCCGGGCGCCTACCTGGGCCCGGAGCCGGAGAGGGGCGGCTCCCGCGCCCCAGACCCGCGGGCTCGCAAGCCTCCCGCACCGAGGCGACGGAGTTTATTAGGAAACGGACAGAGAGACCGCTGAAGTGAACCGGGGATTGCCAGGGGTGGGCGGCAGCCGAAGCGGCCAGAAAAGAACTTTGCAGAAAGAAAGGAAATTGTGCAAAGGTCGGTGCGGTGGCTTTTTTTTTTTTTTTCCCCAAATCGTGGTGGTTGAAGGGGGACAGGTTCCAGCAAAAGGGGGCCTCGAGCTTTGCTGATAATTAGGGAACTTGGCTCCTGAGCCGTGTGAAAAAAATGCCCCCAGTGTTTCTTAACAGGACTTTAATTCCTTTTAAAAGTAGGCCATCTCAGCATGTAGGTATCCAAGGCGAGACTGGCATCTTCCTTCCAGCGTAGGAGGCCATCTAGGATGAGATTGTTGGGGTGCACACCTCTTGGCCCCACACGTCTTTGGCCACCTTAAGTGGGATCTTCATAGCTCTGCATACAGTCTGCCCTGTGGTCCTCTAAATGTTTGCTGTGTGATGACTTGGTTTCCTCAAACCGCCTGCAGCCTCTTGCCAGAAGGGGTTGAACTTGCCCTTCTCTGCCTCTGTCTTACCCTGATTAGAGGCAGGTTAGGCATATTAATGTGCCGAGTAAAAGCTTTGTGAGGTTTTTTTTTTTTTCTCCAGGTGTCTGTTATCTGTATGTGGCACTTGGGACATTAAGTTACCCAACAGACATTTATCAAATATGACTTAGTGGCTTAGATGACTGAGCCCTTTGCTGTGAGCACTGCTCTAGAGCTATAGATAAACATTTGAGGTTACCTTGTTCCTGCAGCCATTGCGGTACTTCTTTTTGGCATCGCTCTTGAAGGCAGTAAAAGTATTTGTTTTATCCACTTTTGAAGCTCCCTCCTCCATCATAGTGACCTGCATAAAGCACATTACATGTGATTCATCCATGTTAAGGATCTTCTCTTTCCTCCACACCTGCTCCTCCCGGATGGCTCCCTGTCTCTGCAAGCAGCCCAACTTGCCACCCAATCAATGCAGTCAGAAACCTGGGAGCCACCTGTGTTCTTTCCTTCTCCCTCACCCTCTAAATGGAACCAGAGACCCAGTGATCTTACCTTTTACACAGCTCTCAAGTCCACCCACCCCTACTGCCAGAATCCTGGACCAAGCTCTCATCGTCTGTTTCCTGGGCCACTGCAGTAGTCTCGCAACAGGTCTTCCTGCTTCCATTCTGGCCCTCTTCCAGCGCCTCCTCCTTCTGCAAGGCAGTGTCCCAACAATAGAGATCTGATCAAGGGACTCCCCACCCCCTTGCACATTTAAATACCCTCCAATGGCTTCCCCTGGTTTTGAGTTAAAGACCTCACTTCTGAAGGGGCCCCGAAAGTGTGCATGGCCCACCCCACTGACTACTACTTGCTTAAATCACACCCTCCACCCACCCACCCACACCTTGCACCCTCCCTCACATCACACTGGCTGCTTTTCAGCCTCTGAACCCACCATGTTCCCTCCCACCACTGGGCCATCTGCTTGGAACATCACCTTTTCCTCTGTCCCAACTCTTGTAACCACTCTTCCTTATCCCTGGTGTATCTATCCATGAAGCACCACTTTCTTGGAGAAGCCTCCTGCCACTCCCAGGTTGAATTTTTTACTGTTCCCTTACTGCAAAGCACCTATCTCGGTGTATACATTGATTTGTGATGATTATTTCTTTGCCATTTATGTCTCCCTTTCAACTATGGACCTTGTGGAAGTGAGGGCTGTGCCTGCCTTCACTCCATGTTGACTCTCCCAAGGCTCAGCACAGTGCCTGGCAGTTAAGAGGTGCTTAATGAAAATTTGTTGTATGTATACGTGAATATCTTGGAGACAGTTCAGTAGGGCTTTGCAGAGTTGAATTAAATTGACTCGTAAGATTGTGACTGGGGAGGTGGGCCAACTTTTTTCCAAATTCTCCCTGAGGGATCTTATAAAATTGCAGCCAATGGGGGCATGTTTAACAATGTAAGATTCATCAGTGCTGAGACACCCCAGAGTTGAAGTGTCTCTAAGGAGGTGAGTCTAAAGACACAAAGGTTGGCCACATATGTACTAGGTTGACGAGCTCTTTTAGGGCCCATCCTACATCTCTGTGTCCTGCCCTGACATGTAATAGTTGTGTAATATGTGCTCATAGTACCTTGTGCTGGCCTGACAGAAGCCTGCTTCAAGGTGGTTGATAATCCAGGGTTCATTCCCAGCACGCATGCCAGGGACATGACTCTTGTTCCCTAACTAATCTCACCACTTTCTGCAGGATTTGGCACCAAGGTCTTTCCTTATTCCCTGGAGTCACTCCAGAACTCTTCTTTACTTCCTCAAGGGTCTCCCTGTGCAAATGGACAGGGGGAGGAAGAGGGTGGAGGGTGTGGAGGATCAGAGGGTAAAGAAAGATGATGGGTGTTGGTCTGTGACTTTCTTTCTCCCCATAAGATGGTGACGATAGCCAGGCATCATTCCATCCTTTTTGTGTATTGTCTTATTCATTTTTCACAACAACCCTGTGAGGCAGATGTAATGATCTTCATTTTATGGGTAATAAAACTGCAGCACACAAACAGTTACTTAACTGGAAGGTTAAGTAACTTCCCAGTCAGTCTGGCTCCAGAGTTCATGTTTGTTTATTTATTTGTTGTCAACTTTTTATTATGGAAGTTTACAAACATATAAATCTGGAGACAGTTGTCAGTGAACCCTTATGCACCCATCATCCAGTTTCAGCAGTTGCCAACTTAAAGCCAACCTTGTTTCATCTATACACCCAACCCCCACAACTCATATCAATGAATTTATTGTGAAGCAAAGCCCAAACATCCCATCATTTCATTGAACCTATTAATAGGTGTCTCTTAAAAAATAAAGACTCTTTAGTTAGCTTTTTAAAAATAAACTTTTTTACTTTGGAATAATTTTAGACTTACAGAAGTCAAAAGACAGTAGAGAATTAATTCCTGCCTAGCCCTCATCCATTGTCCTCTATTATCGTCTTCCATTGCCACATTTTTCAAAACTTAAGAAACTAACATTGGTACGTTATCATTAACTACACTCCAGACTTCGCTGAATTTTACTGTTTTTTATACTAATGCCTCCTTTCTGTCTTAGCATCCCATCCAGGAACATGTTACATTTAGTCATCATGTCTCTTTAGCCTCCTCTGGTCTGTGACAGTCATAGTACCTGGGAGTTTTTCTCAGAATTTGCTTGTTTTTGATGACCTTGACAATTTTGGAAGATTTTTTTGTAGAGTGTCCCTCAACTTGAATTTGCCTACTGTCTTTCTTTTGGGTAGACCGGAGTTATGGTTTTGTTTTGTTTTGAGACTGGAGTCTTGTTCTGTCGCCCAGACTGGAGTGCAGTGGTGCGATCTCGGCTCAGTGCAACTTCTGCCTCCCGGGTCCAGGTGATTCTCTTGTCTCAGCCTGCCGAGTAGGTGGGATTACAGGCACGAGCCATCACACCCAGCTAATTTTTGTATTTTTAGTAGAGACAGGGTTTCACGATATTGGCTAGGATGGTTTCAATCTCGTGATCCGCCCGTCTTGGTCTCCCAGAGTGCTGGGATTACAGGCTTGAGCCACCGTGCCTGGCCTCAGAGTTATGGGTTTTGGGGTAAGTATATCACAGAGGTGAAGTGCTCTCTTTATCATATGATATTGGAGGGTTTTTTGATTCGTTTAACATAACCACACCCTTAAAACACCTAAAATCATTATTTCTTTTTTCTCTTTTTTAGAGACAGGGTTTCTGTCTGTCACCCAAACTAGAGTACAGTGGAACAGTAGGGCTCAAGCAATCCTCCGGCCTCAATCTCTGGGTTAGCCACCATGCATGGCCATATATATATATATATATATATATATATTTTTTTTTTTTTTTTTTTTTTTTGAGACGGAGTTTCGCTCTTGTTACCCAGGCTGGAATGCAATGGCGCGATCTCGGCTCACCGCAACCTCCGCCTCCTGGGTTCAGGCAATTCTCCTGCCTCAGCCTCCTGAGTAGCTGGGACTACAGGCACGCGCCACCATGCCCAGCTAATTTTTTGTAGTTTTAGTAGAGACGGGGTTTCACCGTGTTGACCAGGATGGTCTCGATCTCTTAACCTCGTGATCCACCCGCCTTGGCCTCCCAAAGTGCTGGGATTACAGGCTTGAGCCACCGCGCCCGGCCAATATATATATATTTTTTGTAGAGACAGGTGTCTTGCTATTTTGCCCAGGCTGGTATCAAACTCCTGACCTCTAATGATTCTTCTGCCTCAGCTTCCCAAAATGCTGGGATTTACAGGCATGTAAATGAGCCACTGTGCCTGGCCCATTAATTCTTAATATCATCAAGTAACCAGTCACTATTTATATTTCCTTGATCATCACATAATTTATTTGTAGTTGGTTTGTTTGAATTAGGATCCCATAAGCCCCACATATGATTACCTTTGAGTATCTCTCTTTTGTATCTTTTATTTATTTTTTTGAAGACAGAGTCTCTCTCTGTCACCCAGCCAGGAGTACAGTGGTGTGATGTCAGCTCACTGTAACCTCCGCCTCCGGGGTTCAATTGATCCTCCTGTCTTAGCCTCCTGAGTAGCTGGGATTGCAGGTATATGCCACCCCACCCAGCTAATTTTTGTATTTTTAGTAGAGATGGGGTTTCGCCATGTTGGCCAGGCTGGTCTCAAACTTCTGACCTCAGGTGATCCACTCGCCTCCACCTCCCAAAGTTCTGAGATTATAGGCATGAGCCACTGCACCTGGCCTTTTTTTGTATCTTTTAATCTGTTAGTTCTGTCTTCCTCTTTTCTCTTTATATTTGTTGAAGAAATGGTTGTTTGTCCCTGTAGAATTCCCTCCTTCTCAGTGTAGCTGACGGCATCTCTGTGATAGTGGTTAGCATGTTCCTTTGGTCCTTGTGCATTTAACTACTACCCCAAGTGCCTAGTCAAAGGGAGGAGATGACAACGCAGCACCCAGGGAACCTCTGAGAGCTACTTTGCTTCTTTTCCTCCTCCTTTTCTGCTTATTTCCTCTACTGAACTCACTGTTTTCCCTTCTGGCACAGACACCATGTTTACCAAGTTGGGGCCTCAGGACAGGAAACAAACACACATACTTTCTTCCATTTGTGTTTCAGTCCATTTATAAATTGTTGTCCCGGGCCAGGCATGGTGTCTCATGCTTGTAATCTCGGCACTTTGGCACTTTGGGAGGCTAAGGCGGGCAAATCACTTGATGCCAGGAGTTTGAGACCAGCCTGGCCAACATGGTGAAACCCCATCTCTACTAAAAATATAAAAAATTAGCTGGGCATAGTGGCAGGCACCTGTAATCCCAGCTACTCAGGAGGCTGAAGCAGGAGAATTGCTTGGACATGAGAGACGGAAGTTGCAGTGAGCTGTGATCGTACCATTGCACTCCAGCCTGGGCAACAAGAGCAAAATTCCATCTCAAAAAAAAAAAAAAATTGTCCAGGTGCAGTGGCTCATGCCTGTAATCCCATCACTTTGGGAGGCCAACACAGGAGGATTGCTTGAGGCCAGGAACTTGAGACCATCCTGGACGATATAGTGAGACCCCATGTCTACAAAAATTTTGAAAACCAGCTGAGCGTGGTAGCATGCCCTGTAGTCCCAGCTACTTGGGAGGCTGGGGCAGGAGAATCCTTTGAACCCAGAAGTCTGAAGCTGGAGTGAGCTATGATCACACAGCTGCACTTCAGCTGGGCAACAGAATGAGACCCTGTCTCAAAAAAAGAAAAAAGGAAATAAGTTTTTTTAACAACTTCCGGCAAGGTGTGATGGCTCATGCTTGTAATCCCAGCACTTTGAGAGGCGGAGATAAGCAGATCACTTGATCCCAGAAGTTTGAGACAAGCCCAGGCAACATGGTGAAACTCTGTCTCTACAAAAAATATAAAAATTAGCCCTGTGTGGTGACACATGCCTGTAGTCCTAGCTACTCCAGAGGCTGAGGTGGGAGAATCACCTGAGTCCAGAATCACCAGCGGTTGTGGTGAGCTGTGTCATGCCACCGCACTCCAGCCTGAGTGACAAAGTGAGACTCTGTCTCAAAAACAAAAATTCCTTGCTCCTATGGAAGTCTAATTTATCTGCTGAGATGACTTGGGGTATGAGCGTGCTGGGGACCAAGCCTAGGTGAGCAGAGCAGGCTGGTTCCACATGGCTGCCTCTGGGGCATGGAGAGCTTGCTGGGCAGAAAAATGCTTTCTTCACTTCAAGGTTGGAAGGTTTGTGTGGGCTGAGAGTTGAGAGGCAAGGGGGAAATTTCTCATAGTTTGCTTGAAATAAAGTTCTAAAATCACAGTACCCTGCAGGTAGTTATGTATTTTAATCATTTTCTTCCTATAGTCGAGACACTGAGTTTTTTCTAGTGCTGCTCTTGGGCTGGTTTGTGCAGTGAAGAGGGGTCATCATTTCCAAGAGTCACACTGGGCAAGTTTTAAAATAGACACTGATGCCTGGAGGCCACCCCCAGAGCAATAGAATCAGAATCCGTGGGTGTATGGCCTGGTTTTTGAAGTACCCAGGTGGTTCAGGGTGCAGCTGATTCAGGACTACTGGGCTGGTGCAGCCTTTCTGCTTTAGGCTGTAGGTTCAGTAAGTATATTATTCTTAATCCTGAAGAGTAGTAATTTGGAGGTCTGGTGTGTGTAGTTGGGGGGTCAGTGTCAGCCTCTGGGATTTTTGTCCTCAGCTGCCGCTCCCAAGGCCTGGTGTCCCTGGGGGGCCTGCAGATGGGAGAGAGCTGACTGGTGGAGGTGGGAAGGCAGCTGCTGCTGCAGGCCGCAGGCTCCTGCTGAGAATTAGCTGACTCACCTTTCAATCACTTGGCTGACTCATTCTTCCTGCAAAGAAAAAGGGGAGGAAAATCATCCACTGATTGTGTGATTGGGTAAAGATGGCTGAATTTGGGAGGGAGGCTCTACATTTTAGACGATTGAGAAAATGAAAATGAACTGCGACTGAGAAAGTAAAAACCTTCCTTGCCATTCATCTGGCAGCGAGGACAGACACAGCCAGCTGCAAAGAAACAGTGTTTCTCACAAGAACTATAAAGTACGGGAACAACCTTCCAGTAACCACCCCTTTCATACTCCTGTCTCACTCTGTAAGGTCCTAGACTGCCAGGAACTTTGCTGTTTAAAGCATATCATTAGGAATGAACCGTCCACCTCTTGATTGGCAGGCCTAAGTCACTCTGCTGTGTCATGCCACTGCACTCCAGCCTGAGTGACAAAGTGAGACTCTGTCTCAAAAACAAAAATTCCAGGCCGGGCGCGGTGGCTCAAGCCTGTAATCCTAGCACTTTGGGAGGCCGAGGCGGGTAGATCACGAGGTCAAGAGATCGAGACCATCCTGGTCAACACGGTGAAACCCCGTCTCTACTAAAACTACAAAAAATTAGCTGGGCATGGTGGCGCGTGCCTGTAGTCCCAGCTACTCAGGAGGCTGAGGCAGGAGAATTGCCTGAACCCAGGAGGCGGAGGTTGCGGTGAGCCGAGATCGCGCCATTGCACTCCAGCCTGGGTAACAAGAGCGAACCTCCGTCTAAAAAAAAAAAAAAAAAAAAAAGATTCCTTGCTCCTTTGGAAGTCTAATTTAGAGACTCGACTCAGAGACTCGACCCATAGCTGCAAATAAGGGGTTCCTGGTCACAACATTTCTCATTACTCTTAACTTTATAGTTTTTAAGGAAATAAGACTATGAGTCATTGGTCCAGACCTATGTTGACTCCTTTCCACACAGTCTTGCTTTCCTTGGAGCCTGTTGAAGCACTGCTTCATTTAAATTTTACTCTACCTTGCTTAAATCAAATTCTATGCTAAATATTTTTTTCTTTGTTTGGCAAGGTACCCCATAATTCCTCTGCTGTGTGCCCTTCTTAGTTGAGTGAGTCAGTAAATCTGACTTTGTCAGACTATAGGTTTATTGTCTTTATAGTGGGTAGAGGGATGGGTCTTAGGCCAGTCTGTGCCTGACATTTCCAACTCAGAATCTCTTTCTTGAATCTCAGTCCAAGTGTTTGCTGAAAAATTACATCCGGAAGGCCCTTTAAATATCTCAGACTAATATAATCAATACAGAGTTTTTATCTTCCTCCCACTTAATCTGTATGCTTCTTGCTGTCCCTATTCTGGTTAACAAACATTCATGTCTCACTAGAAAGCTAGGCATCATCTGTGGATGCTCTTCCTCATTTCCCTATAGTCAGTCAGCCTTGCTACCTCCAGGACTTAGCACGGTGCTGGGCACACAGTAGGCCCCCTTGGTACTGGGTTGAATGGTGAATGAATGAAGAGACCACAGAAGTCTGGTGCAGCTTCTGATCCTAAGCTTCATGCCTTCATCCTCTTGCATTTACCATCCTCTGTTAGGTAAACTCATCCACCCCCTGGTCCCAGCTCCACTGGGATACCTCCTTGACTCACACTAGGAAGACATAAGAAGAACTCTGTGTGTCCCCAGTACACTTTGTGATGCGTCATTTAAGCTCTGATCAGTGTTTTTTAGTTATTTATTTATTTGTTTATAGTTATTAGTCTGTCTTGATGGGCTCTGAGCTCTTTAAATGCTTGTTCATTTGGTATCCCCTGAGCCTAGCTCATTAGGAGTTTCTAGACATCTGTGGAGCAAAGTGCTTTATCTGGGAGTCTCCCCCAGTAGCTGTGGTTGAAAGTGACACAAGAAGGCTGGCAGGTCTGGGACAGGATGAAGACCGTGCCAACTACAGGACAAGTCAGAGGCTGAAGTTTCTGCTGGACCATCTTCAAGAAGTTGCTTTGCTCAGGCCATTCTCCTTGCAGGTTCTCTCCTCTGCCCCTGCTCATCCTCTTCCCTCCTTGGACCACTAGCTGCCATACTGCTATCCTTTCCTAATCCTGTCCTCCCTTCAAAGCCCAGCCCACCTCTACCACACCCAGAAGCCTTAAGGCCTTTGGCTGCTCATCAGCCTACTCATGCATTCCTGTGGCAGGAGACCCTTCTTTTAAGATATGTAAGGAGACTTGAAACCAGAGAGGATAAGGAAGGAACACTCAGTAGCCCATGTCCTTCAGGAGCTCATAATCAAGTGTAATACTTAAAATATCAGTTCATATTTTACTTTATTTATTTATTTATTTTTATTTTTTGAGACAGAGTCTCACTCTGTTGCCCAGACTGGAGTGCAATGGCACGGTCTCGGCTCACTGGAACCTCCACCTCCTGGGTTCAAATAATTCTCCTGCCTCAGCCTCTCGAGTAGCTGGGACTACAGGTGCCCACCACCATGCCCAGCTAATTTTTGTATTTTTCTTTTAGTAGAGATAGGGTTTTACCATCTTGGTCAGGCTGGTCTCGAACTCCATACCTCAAGTGGTCCACCCATCTCAGCCTCCGAAAGTGCTGGGATTATAGGTGTGCCACCATGCCTGGCTTTTATTTTATAATATTTTTGGAGACAGGCACTTGCTGTGTCACCCAGGCTGGAATGCAGTGGCATAATCCTGGCTCACTGCAGCCTTGAACTTCTAGGCTGAAGTGGTCCTCATACCTCAGCCTCCTAAGTAGCTGGGACTACTTAACCACCATGCCTGGCTAATTTTCAAAATTTTTTTGTAGATATGGGGTCTCACTGTGTTGCCCAGGCTGATCTCAAACTCCTGGGCTCAAGTGATCCTATCATTCAGCCTCCCAAGTAGCTGGGATTATAGGAGCAAGCCTCTGTGACCAGCTTGCATTTTGGTCTAAATATGTATTTTTAAATATAGTATCATTTCTGTGTATTATGTATAATATTGATTTTTTTATTTCAATTTACAGACTTGGAAATATAAATCGTATATAAGCCTATTACCCAGAGGCAATCTCTGTTAGTATTTTAGTGTATTTTCATTTAGCTTTTTTGAAAATACAATTTTTACCTTTTCGTTTTGGAACACTTTCAGTCTTACATAAACGTTTCAAGAAGTAAAAGGAAAACTTCCCTATACCCTTTGCCTAGACAACCAGTTTTTAGCATCTTATCACATTTCCTTTATTATTCTCTTTGTCTACAGGTAATCATAAAGTCTGGACACGTAACAAATATACATGATATCATCAGGACATCTTTAATCTGTAAATAAATGAAATTACAGTACCTACATGTCCAGATTTTATGGCTGCTTTGTATTTTTACATGTTATTTTTCTTCAACTATTTACGAATAGGCTGTATTCATTCATTTCCTAATACATCAGCTATATCTCCTTTTTTTTTTTTTTTTTTTGAGACGGAGCCTTGCTTTGTTGCCCAGACTGGAGTGCAGTGGTGCGATCTTGGCTCTCTGCAACCTCCACCTCCCAGGTTCAAGTGATTCTCTTGCCTCAGCCTCCCAAGTAGCTGGGATGACAGGCACACGCCACTGCACCTGGCTAAATTTTGTATTTTTAGTGGAGAAGGGGTTTCACCCTGTTGGCAAGGCTGGTCTCGAACCCCTGACCTCAGGTGATCCGCCCGCCTTGGCCTCCCAAAGTGCTGGAATTACAGGCGTGAGCCATCGTGCTTGGCCCAGCATGTATTTCTTAAGAATAAGGACATTCTCTTATATAACCACAATGTAGTAATTACATTCAGGAGATTTAACATGGATACAACACTTTTATTAACCTATGGCCCATATTGCACTTTTGTCATTTGTCTCAGTAATGCTCTTGAGATCATTCCCCCAGCTACTCCAGGATCCAATCCCAAGTCACAAAATGCATCTAGTTCTCTCTTTAGTTTCTTTAATGTAAAACTGTCTCATTCTCAGTCTTTCTTTGTCTTTATGACATTGACGTATTTGAAGGGCAAAACCAATTAATTTATGGAATGTCCCTCAATTTGGGTTTGTTATGTTTTCTCATGGTTAGATTCAGTCCCTTTGGAATATTATGTGAGTGATGCTGTGGACTTCTCAGATTATCACATTTGGAAGAACACACTGTGCCACCTGCCCTTCATTGATCCTTTTAATATGTCCCCATCATTTTTGGGGGGTAAGACTTCATTACTTTCTGGTGCAACAAAATGTACCAGTTTCATCTTGTACCCTCCCTTCTCCAGCCTTCAAATCAGCTCCTTTCGTAAAGAACCCTGGTCCCTGTTAGTGGACCAGGAACTAGATGTCATTTCGTCTTTTTGCTTTTCACTTAGTATCTGTCTAGCTCTGTTTATCTGCTTGTTTATTGAGTTGGAATCACACTGCTTATATGCATTTCATAAAATTTAAGCATTATTCCATGTCATAAATGTTTGAAAACATAGTTTTAAAGGCTGCATAGTATTCGGTCATATGAATGGGCCATCATTTATTTAACCATTCACCTTTGTAAATAATACAGCAGTGAACATCTTGGTGTATCCACCTGACCACATCTTTGAACATCTTGGATTGTTTCCTTAGACAACCTTCTTAAGGGTGAAGTTTTGCCAGGACAGCATTGTGAGCCTCCCCTGTGTATGTCTTAAATGGGGAAATGGTCCAGGTTGTCTGGATTATAAGAGGTTAGAGAGGCAGCTGTTTCTGTTAGGAATGGATTGAAGCTTGATCTGGTTTGTGACACACAGCACCTGGGAAGTGGTGGCATTAGGGGTTAGAGGTTGCTTCATGCAGGGGTGCCATGGTGGAAGAGAAATGGAGGTGGGATAAGAACTCTTGTGTTGGGGGACTTTGAGGTGACCTGGAGCCCATTGCAGGGTCTTTATTGGGAAGGGAAAGTAATAGGAATTGACTGCAGAGTCTAGTGTCCTACTAAATAAGGGGAGAGAATGTGGAGGCTTCTGTTTTCTCCACTCTGCAAAGGATGGTGCTTGGCGAGTTGTGGGGCTCCAGGGAGGAATTTGGGGCAGAGCCCAGAGTGTAGTGAGGCATGAATGCCCAGCGATTGCAGCTTCCCCTTCATCCCTGAGCTTGGCACCCTCCATCTTCCCCTTGAGCTCGGCTTTGCCCAGCTGGCTTAGTCCCCAGGACAGAAGGCTCAGCAGCCCAGTTGCTTGGTTTCCTTTCATTGTGCTCTAATGCCTGTGGCCGCACTTAGCACAAAGCCCTCCTTTTCTATGGTTCCTGCTCTGGGGCAAGGTTGAGGGAGCTGCTCCTTGTCCTGTACCTCAGCAGCTACATGGCTATGGGTGAAGGATGACCTGAGGGTTGTGAGCTTGGTGCTTTCAAGCTTGAGCTGTGCTTGGGGATCTCTCCCTGGGGGTAGAGCTGGACCTTGGGGAGGAACCCTGTGTGGGGCAGGTAGGACACTGTATCACTTGAAGTCCTGAGCAAGGCAAGGGGTCTGGGGACCAAGCCTCACCTTCAGCCTGCATGTCCAGGGATGCTTGGGAGCTTCTAAAGGGCTCAGAATAGATCTCAGGGCATTGGGAGAGAAGGGGGAAAATGGGAGGCACCTGGAAGAGCAGATGGGCCTGTCCCTGAGTATCTCAGTGGTCTCTCTGAGTTGACTTTGGAAAACTGTCAACCCTAGGAGCTGTCTTCGGATTTTTGAGGCCTCATTGGCATTTATCACCCACATGGGGAGTTCTGGGGACTGGGGGACCCCAATCATAAAGGAGAGCTGTGAGTGGGGTTCCCCAGTGTCTGGAGTAGGGTGTATAGCAGCTGATCCTTTTACTCTTCTCTCTCATCCTCTTCTTCAGACATCCTTCTATGGCCGCTTCAGGCACTTCTTGGATATCATCGACCCTCGCACACTCTTTGTCACTGAGGTAAGTCATGGCTGTCACCCTCACTGGCCCTTTGGCCTTTGTACCTTGTCATTTCAGAATATGTGGGCCATTAAGGGGCCAGGGAGGGTGAGGATGGGGGAGTGAAGAGAATAGGGGAGGTGGGAGGTGAGAGGAAGGTAACAAATTCGCTCTACCTGTAACTATCTATGTATCTATGTGTCTGTCTGCGTCTGTCTGAGTTCATACATTGTGCTGTATGCTTTTCACATAATGTCATTTGGATCTCACAACAGCCCTTCAAGATAGATATTATTGTTATTATTTAAAACTTTAATGAAATTATTGTCAAGTACCTAAATTATTTGCTTGTTAGAAAAGTTCCAGCAGTACAATATGTTTAAGTAGAAAAAAAAGTATCGTTTAATCATCCACCCTACTTAGTTCTGTTTTCTCATAGGTAACAGCTGTTAATAGCTTTTAACATCAAGTTATTAAGATATAATTTACCTTTCTTAGGTGTGCAGTTCTTTGAGTTTTGACAGTCATATTCAGTCATGTATCCACCATCACAGTTGAATTAGTCTGGTCTCAAACTGCTATAAAGAAATACCTGAGACTGGGTAATTAATAAAGGAAAGTGGTTTAATTGTCTCACAGTTCCTCATGGCTGGGGAGGCCTCAGGAAATGATCATGGTGGAAGAGGAAGTAGGCACCTTCTTCACAAGGTGGCAGGAGAGAGAGGAATGGAGGAGGAACTTCCGAGCACTTATAAAACCATCAGATCTCATGAGAACTTAATATCACGAGAACAGCATGGGGGAAACCACTCCCATGGTTCAGTCACCTCCCACCATGTCCGTCCCTCAATATGTGGGGATTATGGGGTTTACAGTTTGAGATGAGATTCTTGTGGGGACACAGAACGAAACCATATGGACAATCAAGATGTGAAGTATTTTCATCACCCTAATGTGTTGCCTCATACCAGTTTATAATCAGTTCCTCCCTATCTCCACCCCTTGTCAACCAATCATCTGCTTTCTGTTTCTATTGTTTTGCTGTTTCCAGAATGTCCTATAAATGGAATCCTACAGTATGCAGCCTTTTGTGTCTGGCTTCTTTCCCTTAACATAATGCTTTTGAGGCTGGGTGCAATGGCTCACACCTGTAATGGAGGATTGCTGGAGCTCAGTAGTTCAAGACCAGCCTGGACAACATAGTGAGATCTGTCTCTACAAAAAATTAGAAAATTAACCCAGTGTGGTGGTGCGTGCTTGTAGTCCCAGCTACTTGGGAGGCTCAGGTGGGAGGATTCCTTGAGCTTGAGAGATTGAGGCTGCAGTAAACCATGATTGTGGCACTGCACTCCAGCCTGAGTAACAGAGCGAGACCTTATCTTTAAAAAAAAAATGCTTTTGGGATTCATTTGTGTCATTGCATGTATTAGTAATTAATCCCTTCTTCTGCTGAGTAAAGTGTCCCATTGAAAGGATGTTCCAGAATTTGTTTATCCATTTGCTTATTGATAAAACACCTGGGTTCTTTCCAGTTTTTTGCTATTATGAATAAAACTACTATGAACATTCTTTGTGTGGATGTATGCTTTCATTTCTCTTGAAGGAATAAGAATGGGATTGCTGGATCCTGTGATAAGTATGCTAAATATATGTTTAACTTTTTCAGAAACTGCCAAACTATTGTTCAAAGGGCTGTATATTTTACATTTCCATGAGCAATGTCTGGGAGTTTCAGTTGCTCCACTTCCTCACCAACACTTGCTATTGTCAAATTTAAAAATCTTTTTATTCAGCCATTCTAAGAAGTATGTCTTGACGGACTTTTTATATGTATTTACAAATGTGTGTAGGAATACATGTACATATAAAATATTGGGTTTTTTTTTTTTTTTTTTTTCCAGACAGGGCCTTGTTTTGTTACCCAGGCTGGAGTGCAGTGGCGCATTCTCAGCTCACTGCAACCGCTACCTCCCAAGTAATTCTCGTGTTTCAGCCTCCTGAGTAGCTGGGATTACAGGCGTGCACCACCATGCCTGGCTAATTTTTTGTATTTTCACTAGAGACTGGGTTTCACCGTGTTGGCCAGGCTTGTCTCAAACTCCTTGTCTCAAGAAATCCACCTCAGCCTCCCAAATTGCTGGGAAAATAGGTGTGAGCCACCGTGCCCAGCCTAAAATGTCAAATATTTTTTAAGTACTATAAACAAGGCCATTTGTAAGCATTTTACATACATTAGTTTATCAGATTAACTCAAAGCAGCCCTAAGATGTTGATGCTATTATAAGTTCCATTTTACACATGAAGAAACAGACAGACTAGAAGTTAAGCCTCATGCATATGGTATTGGCAAGTAATGGAGCCAGGGTATGTACCCAGGTACACTGGTCTCCAGACCCTTATTCTCACCCCATTTGCATTACTGTTCAAATAACTTGAGTTTAGGGAACTTGACCAAGATGACATGGCAGAAGGCCTAAGTGTTGGTCCTGACCCCCATGTGGGCAGCACTTCACTGCACATCTCTGTACTGACATTGGCTTGCTTGCTTTAAGCCCTGGAGTTGACCAGCTCTGGGAGAGAAAAGCCATGATAGAAGGGAGCACAGGGCTTGCTGGGCACCTGGGCCTAGAACCAGGCCCCGTCGGGTTTAAGGGAGCAGCTCAGTAACATGAAATGTGGAAGTACCCTGGCATGTAGTTTCCTACTACATCTCAGAAGGACAAAGGGCATAGGTGTTTTAGTAGCTGACTTGGCCTCTGTCTGAATTCTCCTAAGAAGTAATCGAGGAATAATCAATGCAATTATATAAGTTGGAAGAGCACAGAACTAGAGAAACTACTTATCTGGCCCACCTAATGTGCTGGGAGGGAGCGTGGGATGGTTGCTGCTTAGCTGGAGGAAATTTGGATGAGTCCCGTTGTCTGTGATGGTGGGAGAATAGTAGAGGTCATGAGGACTTGAGGAGGTGGCTCTGGAAGCTGGGGAGTCCAGAAGTAGAAAGAGCCTAGGCAGCTTGAGCCATCTGGTGACCTGGCCCTGAGGGACATTAGCTGGACCAATGGAGAAACACCTCTTCAGGGAATTTTGCAGCTACTACTTTGTAGCTTCTTCCAACTGACCAAGCTTTAAAAAGATCCCAACCCTTATATGTGTAATAAGGCAGAGGAAATTTTATTCACTGTAATTTCTCTTAGGAAGAAGGCTGTCTTTGTTCTAAGAATGTCTTGAACAAAGCTTCAGAGGAAAAGCTTGCTCTTGCTTGACAGAGAGAAGAATGGTGCATTTTGATCCTAAATGGAGAAAGGAGAGGGAAGGAAGAGGAGAAAAAAGCGGGAAGGAGAGCATGATACTGGGATGGGCTGAAAGACCAATAAAGAAATGCCACAATGAGGTGTGGCTGGGGCTCTTTTGAGTTAGTGATGCTTACTGTGTTTGTGAAAACTGTGAATTTGCACTGTTATTCCCTCTACCATAATTCCTGGGAAGTTGTCAGAAAATATGCCTGGTTTGTGAAATCTCTACAAGAGATTATTTAGGGGGATTTTTTTGTTGTTGTTAAGGCAGAGTCTCACTTTGTGGCCCAGTTTGGAGTGCAGTGGCATGATCTCAACTCACTGTAGCCTCTGCCTCCTGGGCTCAAGCGATTCTCATGCTTCAGCCTCCTGATTAGCTGGGACTACAAGTGCATGCTACCATGCTCAGATAATTTTTCTATTTTTGTAGAGACAGGGTTTTGCTATGTTGTTCAGGCTGGTGAAAGTGATCGGCCCGCCTTGGCCTCCCAGGGTGCTGGGATTACAGGCATGAGCCACTGTGCCTGGCCATTTGGGGGAATCTTGAAAGGCTGTGAGTCTCCTTGCCAGGGTGCAGTGTGTTCAGAATTATTTCCAATGAAATAAGTCACCAGGATCTTGCAGAAGCAAAAGGGAGAAATCTTTGGCCCTCCATGTAGGCCGGGGAATTAGATCTAGATCTCTAAGGGCAAGGCTGTATGACATCTGAATTACTCTTAATTATGGACCAAAGATGGAAGGCATTTGCTATTCTGAATTCAAAAATTCCTTAAGGAAATGAATGGCTGACACATCATCATGTAGGGCATAGAAAACTAACTGAAATAGTGTTAATAACAACAATTCAATACTAGAATTGGCGTTAAAATCTGAAACTATTTGAGGTGTAGTATAGGATAGAATAAATAATTATACTGATGTGGAGAACCAGCGTTCTCACTGTGGGAGATGAGTGATACAAGTATAGAGTAGGGGAAAAGACAGAAAGGACTATGTGATGTTGTATTTGAATTAGAGGTACCAATATGCACTCATCACACACACACACACACACACAAACTCTCTCTCTGTCTCTCACTCACAAACACACAATTTCCTAATTTTCTGGCTCTGTTTTCTGAAAGGGCGTAGAACTTAGGAACACCACAGTAACAATGAACACAGCACCCAGATCTTGGGTTCTAAATACTACTACCCACAAAAAGAAACAAGGGCTTCTTGGATACATGGTGGGATCCAGGTCTGAGGCTGCAGGTGTTGCTGCAGAAAGCAAGGAAATGCCCAAAGAATGATGGAGACACAGGAACTGGCTTAAAAGGAAATCCACTGGCCGCATTGGGACAATTTGAGCATTAAGGAAAACAGCAATGGATTATAAGACATTGAATTAAAAAAAAAAATCCATGAGTCCGTAAGCTATGGTTTGAATGTGTTCATTCCATACTTGATGGTGAATGTGATAGTATTAAGAGATGGGGCCTTTATGAGATGATTAGACTGTGACTGGAATTAAGACCCTTATAAAAAAGGCTTCCCACAGCTGCTATGATCTCTTACCCTTCTGCCTTCTTCCCTGTGAGGACACTGTTTCTGCCCTCTGAAGGATGCAGACCTCACCAGACACTGAATGCTGGTTCCTTGATCTTGGACTTCCAGCCTCCAGAACTGTGAGAAATAAATTTCTGTTCTTTATAAGTTACCCGTCTGTGGTATTCTGTTATAGCAGCACAGACGGAATACAACAGAAATTGATACCACAGAAGTGGGGTGTTGCTATAACAAATACTTAAAAATGTGGAAGCAGCTCTGGAGCGTGGTAAAGGGTAGAGGCTGGAACAGTTTTGAAATGAGTGCTGGAAAAAGTCTCATTGCCATGAACAGCATTAAAGGCAATTCAGGTGAGGGCTCAGAAGAGAAGAGCTGTAGGGAAAGCCTCCTTCCTTTTAGAAGTAACTTACGTGATGGTGACAGTGAAGACCCTTCTGATAAGATGTGAGACAGAAATAAGGAACATGGTATTGGAAATGGGGGAAAGACCATTCTTATTACAAAGTGACAAAGAACTTGGCTAAATTATGCCTGTGTCCTAGGATTTTGTAGAAGGCAGGACTTTAGAGCAGTGGACTAGGATATATGGCAGAAGAAATCTCTAAGCAGCAAAGCATTCAGGAGGCTTCATGGCTTCTCTTAACTGCTTTTAGTAAAATATAGGAAGAGTGAAACAATTCAAAGATAGAATTTGTAATGAAAAGGGAAGCAGAATGTACATATTTGGAAAATTCTCAGCCTGGCCATGTAAAGAATAAAAAATCATGTTTAGGAGAAAAAATCAGGAGTGTGGCCAAGTGACTGCTTGATAAGGAGATTAGAATGGCTAGAAGAAAGTCAGGTGCTATTCATTAAGACAATGGGAGAGGCCGGGCGCGGTGGCTCAAGCCTGTAATCCCAGCACTTTGGGAGGCCAAGGCGGGTGGATCACGAGGTCAAGAGATCGAGACCATCCTGGTCAACATGGTGAAACCCCGTCTCTACTAAAAATACAAAAAATTAGCTGGGCATGGTGGCGCGTGCCTGTAATCCCAGCTACTCAGGAGGCTGAGGCAGAAGAATTGCCTGAACCCAGGAGGCAGAGGTTGCGGTGAGCCGAGATCGTGCCATTGCACTCCAGCCTGGGTAACATGAGTGAAACTCTGTCTCAAAAAAAAAAAAAAAAAAAAAAAAGACAATGGGAGAATGAACCCCAGAGGCATTTCAGATCTTCGAAGTTGCCACTTTCATCACAGACTCAGAGTGCCAAGGCCTTAGTGGCAGAAGTTTCTAGTAGGGGTTACAGAGTGTCCATGGGACTTCAAGGCTCACTGCTCGTTGTCTCTGCCCACTGTTACTGGCACAGTGCTTCTCAGCCACCCCACCTGTGGCTCAGGCAGACCCAGGTGCAGCTTGGGCCACTGCTCCAGAGGCACAAGGGTAAGCCTTGGCAGCATCCATTTGGTGCTAACTCTGCAGGTGTGCATGTGAGCTGGGGCTGCAGGGCTACCTCCACCCAGATTTCAAAGGAAGTTGCAGACAGCCCTGGGGCCCAGGCAGAAAGTTGCCGCAGGGGTGGAGCCACTGCAGTTTTCACCAGGGCAGTGCTTGGTGGCATTGTGGGGATAGGGCTGTCCCTGCAACCCAGGAACAATAGCGCCACCAGCATGCAACACTAGCTTGGGAAAGCCACAGGAATACAACGTTAGTGTGTGTGAGAGCTGAAGTGTGGCTGTCTGGCAAAGCCATGGGAGTGGGGCTGTCCAAGGCCTTGGGGGCCCAACTCCTGCTCCAGTGTGTCTAGAAGGCAGGATGTGGAATCAGAAGTAATTCTGACTATCGATTATTGTTTGCCCTGTTGGATTTTAGATTTCCTGAGGACCTAGTACTTCTTTTTTTTGTGTATTTCTCCCTTTTGGAAGATAAATGTTCGTTTTGTGCCTGTCCCACCATTGTACTTTGGAAGCATGTACTTTGTTTGATTTTTACAGGCTCACAACTGGAGGGAAATTTGCCTCAGGATGAATCACACCTTTGAGTCTCATCCATGTCTAATTTAGAGGATTCTAGATGAGACTGGACTTGAGATTTTTGAGTTGCTGCTGGAATGACTGACTTTCAGAGCTACTAAGATGGAATGAGTATATGTGAGAAGGACATAAATGGCGGGGGCGTGTCGGGGTGAGATGCTGTGGCTGAAATGTGTCCCATCCAAAATTCAGGTCTTGAAGCTTAATGGCAAATGTGATCGTATTAAGACGTGAGGCCTTTAAGAGGTGATTAGGCCATGAGGGCCACTCCCTCATGAATGGAATTGAGGTCTTTATAAAAGAGGCCTGGCTGGGTGTGGTGGCTCATGCCTGTAATTGCAGCACTTTGAGAGGCCAAGGCTCAAGAATCACTTGAGCCCAGGAGTTTGAGACTAACCTGGGCAACACGGCCAGACCCCATCTCTAAAAAATTTCTTTTTAAATTAGCTGGGTGTGGTGGCATGCACCTGTAAACCCAGCTAGTCGAATCACTTGAGCCTGGGAGGTCAAAGCTGCAGTGAACTGTGATCATGCCACTGCACTCCAGTTTGGATGACAAAACAAGACCCTGTCTCGAAAAATAAAAGAGGCTTCACACAGCATTTAGCCCTCTTGCCGTTCTGTCATGTTGAGGACACAGCCTTCCTCCCCTCGGAAAGATACCGTCCTCACCAGACACCAAATCCTTGTTATTGGTCTTGGACTTCCAGCTTCTGGAATTGTGAGGAATAAATTTCTGTTCTTTATAAATTATCTAGTCTGTGGCATTCTGTCACAGCAGCACAGATAGTCTAAGATACCATAGTAATACTAAAAATGTGGGTGGGGAAGTGCCTCTTTTTACCTTTGGTAACTCTCAGTGAAGTAACTGATTCTGTCCAGGATCATTAATAAAAACGATTTCCAAAGAGTAAAACATTATTGGGAAACTGAATACTCATTTGATCTCAAAGTATCACACTGCGATTACTTAGCAGTTACAAAGGAGAAAGGGTACCTTTATAATGGAGACCCTTAAAAAGCCTTTCATTCAGAAATTTCATTTCCAGAAATTTATCCAAAGGAATTAAGAGAACTACAGTGAGATTTATATACAAGGATATTAATGGCAATATTATTTATAATGGTGGACACCTTTTAGCTAGATGACCAAACTTAGCATCCCTAACAATTGAAAAAAACCTGACATTGTGTGCTTCCTGATGTGATGTGATTCTGGTAGTAATTCCTAAATACTGGAAGACATATAAAAGTCTAAAGAAAATAAAAACTGCTCATCGTCCAACCTGCTAGAAATAATCACCATTAACATTTTGGTGCATATATATGTACAATATTGGGATGACTGGCCGGGTATAGTGGCTCATGCCTATAATCCCAGTACTTTGGAAGGCCGAGGCAGGTGGATCTACCTGAGGTCAGAAGTTTGAGATCAGCCTGGGCAACATGGTGTGGTGGCACATGCCTGTAATCCAGCTACTCCCGAGGCTGAGGCACAAGAATTTTGAACCTGGGAGGTGGAGGTTTCAGTGTGCCGAGATCATGTTACTGCACTCCAGCCTGGGTGACAGAGGAGACTCTGTCTCAAGAACAAACAAACAAAAAAACCAAAAAAATTGGGATGATGGGCCGGGCGCGGTGGCTCAAGCCTGTAATCCCAGCACTTTGGGAGGCCGAGGTGGGTGGATCGCGAGGTCAAGAGATCGAGACCATCCTGGTCAACATGGTGAAACCCCG
>NW_022436966.1:646514-812155 GCF_009761245.1 Sapajus apella
TCTCAAAAAAAAAAAAAAAAAAAAAAATTGGGATGACGATATAATATGAATATATCTATATCTCTATTTAAATATAGGGAATCATGCACATATGCATGATATTTATATATATGATACATAGATTCATACATGGTTATTTATATAGAGATGGATATCCATGGTATGCATACCTATAGTATATACTTTATGAGTATATGAACATTTTTTCATGTCATGAAATGTTTCAAAGTGTTTAACTGCACAATAATTCATCACGTGGTTATTCTGTATAACTTATTTTCTCTATTGACCATTTAGGTGGTTTCAAGACTTTTTCATAAATAATATTGCAATAAATATCCTCGGACAAAAATCTCACTGTACTTCCTTTAATTCCTTTGGATGCATTTCTAGAAGTGGAATATCCAGATGAAAGACTTTAGGTAATATTTCTAAATTTACTGTATTAGTCTGTTCTCATGCTGCTAATAAAGATATTCCCAAGACTGGATAATTATAAAGGAAAGAAATTTAATGGACTCCTAGTTCCACATGGTGAGTCCTCACATCATGGTGGAAACTGAATGAGGAGCAAAGTCGCATCTTATGTGACAGCAGGCGAGAGAGCTTGTGTAGGGGAACTCTCATTTATAAAACCATCAGATCTCGTGAGACTTATTCACTACCATGAGAACAGTATGGGGGAAATTGCGTCTATGATTCAATTATCTCCACCTGGCCCAGTCCTTGACATCTGTGGATTATTACAATTCAAGGTGTGATTTTGGTGGAGATACAGCCAAACCATATTATTGTCCTGCAAATTGTACCAACCTGTACCAAGATTTTATATTTATACTCCCAATAGCAGCAAGTGAGGATGTTCATTTAAATGTATTCTAGAAAAGGAAAAATAGCTAAAACAGAAAAAAGAAAAAAATGTATTTTAGACAGCACTGGATAGTGTAACTTTAAAACATTTAATGGAATTTTTAAATTTAAAACATACCCATTGTCAGTATCCTTCAAGTTCTTGTCCATCTGCATACATTTTGGCAGTTATGACCTTGAACACGTACTTTTTTATTATTTTCATTTCTAAGTCTTTATAACTTTAAAAAAAATTGGGGTACAGTGTCAGCGATCATGGTTCACTGCAGCCTTAGCCTCTCAAGCTTGAGATCCTCCCAACTCAGCCTCACAGGTAGCTGGGACTACACCAAGTCTTTATTATTTTTAAAAATCAAGTTTTGTAGCGTAAATAATCATCCCATTACACTTTTTGGTCTAACAGATAGATTGTTTCCTATCTTTTGCTTTCTTGCACAAAACAGTCTTAGATGTATCACTTATTTTTTTGAGATGGTGTCAAGCTCTATCACCCCGGCGGGAGTGCAGTGGTGTAATCTCAGTTCACTGCAGCCTCCACCTCTCAGGTTCAAGCAACTCTCCTGCCTCAGCCTCCCGAGTAGCTGGGACTACAGGTATGTGCCACCACACCTGGCTAATTTTTGTATTTTTAGTAGATATGGGGTTTCACCTTGTTAGCCAGGCTGGTCTTGAACTCCTGACTTCAGGCAATCTGCCTGCCTCGGCTTCCCCAAGTGCTGGGATTGCAGGCATGAGTCACTGCGCCCAGCCAACATATCACTTGTAGTTTTTGCTAAATTTACTGTTTAGAATAAACTCCCAAGAGTAGGGTAGCCAGGCTGGAAGCCATGGTCGTATTCAGAGTTCTTGGGATAGGTGGATTGGTTTCTTTCCTGAAGGGATGTGCAACCTGTCATGCTGCTAGAACTGTATCAGTTTACCTCACCTGGCCTCCTAAGGTGACTAGAGGTCAGGGCAGGGAAAGCCATGTGTCTCTGGTTCCCCTTCTTTGGGTCTCTCAGAGGGTGGGCTCCTGGCTGATGGGAGCCAAGGACCCATCCCAGCGCAGACAGGTAGAACCCTGGGGGTTCTAGGACTACTGGGTGGGAACACGGAGTTTGGGATGGTTGAGGGAAGACAGGAGAAAGGCTTGGGACTTTGCCTGCGCATAACTTACCTTTGGCCTTCAAGACCCACTGCTTGGAGGTGACTCTAGTAATGGTCAAGCCTTGGTAAGGATGCACGGCCCTGCCCTCGGCGGTGCAAGATTGGCCCAGTGAGAATAGCTACTGAACCATCAAGGCATGGTGGAACATAACGTCTCTGCCATCCTGCATGCCCCATTGCCAATTCCTCACCCCCATACCACCCCACAGTTTTTTAGTTCTGTAAGCATTTGGGCTCCCAAACTTTGCCTGAAATGGCCCATGTTTCAGCTATACCTGCCTCCTCTCTAAGCATGTTCTCTGTTTTTTCTATGTTAGGCTGGGCTCAGCTTTGAGAGTAAAGAGACTGTTTTTTCACTTGGAGTGCCCTGCCTCAGAGGCCATCATTTCTGGGGGGCTTCAGGTATTGCTGAGGTTTCTTTGGGAGATGGTCACAGGTGTGAGTATAGCAGGTTCTTCTGTGCAGATGGTTCATGGAAATGGCTCGGAAATAGAGGTGAGGTTTCCTGTGGTTTCTAGGTGTCACTCACCCACGTGATATTGGGCAAGGAAGTACCCTTCCCTCTTGGCCCCCGTTTTCTCAGAGAGGGAATGGCCCCCATGTTTCTCGGATGTGGACCTGCGGAGAAGTAATCTTATCTACATCCCATGTGAACAGGGCACGGTCTCCCCAAGAAGAGATGGGCTTTGCTTCCAATGACTCTTCCTTAGCTTTCCTTTTTGTGCCTCTTTTTCTTCCTTGTCCCTCTGTCCTCATTTCCCTCCGTTGAGGTATCCTGCCCTCTTCCCACCCTTCCCCCTCACTCAGGGCCTTGAGGCAGGTCCAGTGGGGCCAGGATTCTTCTCTGTTCAAATTCTGTTCCGCTGGAGCAGACCTCCCGGGTGCAGGCCCTCCAGAGGGATCTTCTGGAGACCACCCTCCTCTCAAATAAACGAAGGGACTCTCATGGTGAAACTTGCTGGCAGGCTGGCGATGGAGTAGTGTTTGGGAGCAGCATACTGGGCTGTGTCCTCCCGCTACCCCCAGCTGGATCGCTCACAGCCTTTGTGTTCAGGGGCTGGTGCCTGTTTGTTCCTGGTTGAAAAGATTTCCTGCAGAGTTCACCCTGCCACCTACCTTTCCCCACCCTTCAAATACTCAGGCCCTTCTGCTGAGCCTCACAGTCCAGGGACATGTTTAAACAGGGAGGCTCTCCTCTCATTCCCCAAGTGTCCATGATATAGGCCCTTTCTCTGAAGCGGGGGCACCAGCCCCTAGAACAGCCAGGCCACAGTGCCCTCTCCAGACAGGTGGCCTGGGGCCTTGCCTGTCCCACAGGCCTGGAGCCCCAGCCCCTCAGCCTTTGACAGAGGTTTCCTAAGGTCCAAGGCCAGGCTGTAGCTCTCAGAGGTAGAAAAGCAGGTTCCACTTTCCTTCTGTCCTGGGCCCTCAGATTTGTCTGCAGGAACCTTGGATCTCATTCTCAACCCATGCCCTTTGCCAAGATTAGGGCTCTTTGGATTTTATTCTTTTGGCAGGAGGGCTCCCTTTGATGACTGTGTCAAGTGAGATGGAATCTGGCCAGGTTGTTATAGGAACTCAGGAGAATCCCTAGAGTGGGAAAAATAATGAGAACACGGTGCTATTCACCATTCAGCATTGGAAAGTAGAGCATTCATTGTCCAGTTCCGCAGAGACTGAGACGATGGGAGGGGCAGGCTTAAGGGTGGGCGCCTCACTGCATCACTAGGAGGCTTTAGGGGTATTGAGGGGGTGTGTGGTGGGGTGTGCAGAGAGGGGTCTGACTAAACTCGGTTCAAACGCTAAATCATCCAGTTGCTATTTGTGTGACCTTAAGCAAGTTAAAACAAATAACACGATCCAATTTTGTTGATAAACGTATTATGTCTAGAAGGAAAATCATCCTCACTTTTGGAGTGGTTATCTCAGGGGTGTGTTTACATGTTTAAGATTACTTTTTGTACTTTTTCATGTTTTTTCTGATATTTTCTTTAAACAGCATGAATTACTTGTACGATGGGGAAAAAATAAAAACAACTACAAAGCTATCTCCACTTTGGAAATGAACAGTACCTAGGAAGCAGGGGCTCTTTGGAATCTAGGAACTGCGGGACCCTTCCATATTTGGAAGGGAAGGGACAGTACTTTTCAGTCTTCAAGCTATTCCAAGTAAGAAAAATGTTCTCGGCCCCCAGACTGCCTACGGTTCTGTCTTGGGCCAGGCCTGGGTTAGACCAGTGCTGGCCACCACAGTGTTTCACATGCGGGTGCTTCACATGCAGGCCTGAGGGGTCAAGGGTGACCTCACTGGTTTGTCTGGGTTGGCTGTTCATTTTCCACTCCGTCAGCCAGCTCAGAAAATCCTGCCTGCCCCACTGAGGGCCCTTCCTGAGACTGCATTCTTCTTTTAGACTAAGGGGCCTATGTTGAGGTCTCTGCACTCCCATGCCTAGCCAGCCTCATCTCTCCATCAAAAGGGGAACAGGGCAGCTTCACTGGGCTTCTTCCCCTATTCGGGCTTCCTTGGTGTCTGGGTCGCTCATCTGGACCTTAGTATGAGCTTCCTTCTATCACTGTTGTGTTTATTGTTTTTGCTGTTATTTATTTTTTTGAGACAGTCTCACTCTGTTGCCCAGGCTGGAGTGCAGTGGTGCGATCTTGGCTCACTGCAACCCCCACCTCCTTGATTCAAGTGATTCTTCTGCCTCAGCCTCCTGAGTAGCTGGGGTTACAGGGGTGTGCCACCATACCCAGCTAATTTTTATATTTTTAGTAGATACGGGGGTTTCACCAGTCAGTCTGGTCTTGAATTCCTGACCTCGTGATCTGCCCACCTCGGCCTCCCAAAGTGCTGGGATTATAGGCATGAGCCACTGCACCCAGCCTAAAAGCTTTCAATGTTAATTAAGATTAAAGTTCCTTCTGACAGCCGTTGCCAAGTCTTGGCCATTTCCTTCTACCCCGAGGTAATCCCAGCCACCAGGTTGGTTGCTCTCCTTTTAGGGCTTTTCTGATGCATTGACATATACATATAAATGTTCACATAGGAAATCCTGTTTTATATATGTGTGTTGTTTATTTGGTACAAGAAACAGCATCATACTGCTGGGCCATTTGCTTTTTCACTCAACAAAATATCTTGGAGAGATGACCATGGAAGCACACATCGCTCTACTTCACTTTTTAAACTGCCAAGTAAGAACATTTAGGTGGTATTTCTTTATTATTTTGTGTGTATCCCATGAACCGAGGGCAGGCCCAACACTTTTTGCTGGCAGTATTTGATACTGAGGTAATCCCACAAAAGAAAGATTTGCAGGAGCCCTGGATCTGTGCCTCTCAATGTCTCTTTTCTTTCTTTTGCAGAGACGTCTCAGAGAGGCTGTGCAGCTGCTGGAGGACTATAAGCATGGGACCCTGCGCCCGGGGGTCACCAATGAACAGGTAACCCTGTGGGAGGTGGGAGGATGGCCAGTGGGGAAGGGAAGGAGAATGATACATTCACAACCCCTTCCCTGCAGCCAGAACCACTTCTTTCCTCCAGTATCTACTTCTGCTGGTACGTACCGCTGTGGACTAAAAGCTCTTTGGAGATGGCCAGATCTCTCCTGTGCTCCAGGTCCAGTGGAAACATGGAGGCTGATAAGACTAGGGTGGCCCAAAGGCAGTGGCTTGGTGAGGCCGGCTTGCACTGGCTTCCGAGAGCTGACTGTGTGCATCTCTTGCCAATTCCACATTCAGGGACAACACAGTGGGAGCTTGAAATCAGCCATGATTGGAGTATTTCTACCATAGAAGTTGGCAAATGCAACAAATCAGGACTTTTTCTCCAGAGAACAGATTATTAAACTAGCATACCACTGTTCAAAATTCAGGTTAAGGGTGGGAAGGATCCAGGAGAATGTTGAGGATTAGGCTAGTATACTGTCATTTTATTTTTTAATATCATGTAGGAACTTGAATTAGAGATACCTGAAATGTTGAAGATTGTGTTTTGTTTTGTGGAGGGGTAAGGGAATTTAGTACTCAATGATTACAGAGACTGATGGTTCATGTGCCAAAGTCTATGTTTTTGTTCATAAACTTACTTTCTTTCTTTTCTTTTCTTTTTTTTTTTTTTTTGTTAAGATGGGGTTTCACCATGATGGCCAGGCTGGTCTTGAACTCCTGACCTCAGGTGATCCACCCACCTTGGACTCCCAAAGTGTTAGGATTACAGGCGTGAGCCACCGCGCCCGACCCCATTAACTTTATTTCAAAAGCTTTTTCACATTTTGGGAGGCCGAGGCGGGTGGATCACAAGGTCAAGAGATCGAGACCATCCTGGCCAACATGGTGAAACCCCGTCTCTTCTAAAAATACAAAAATTAGCTGGGTGTGGTGGCACACGCCTATAGTCCTAGCTACTCAGGAGGCTGAGGCAGAATTGCTTGAACCCGGGAGGCGGAGGTTGCAGTAAGCCGAGATTATGCCACTGCACTCCTGCCTGGCGCCTGTCGACACAGTAAGACTCTGTCTCAAAACAAACAAACAAACAAACAAACAACTTTTTCAAACATTAATTTAAATATTTTCAAAGTCGTGTGTACATAATTCAAGAAGTCAAATAGTACTAAAATGCTTATAAGGGGCCGGGCACGGTGGCTCACACCCATAATCCTAGCACTTTGGGAGGCAGAGACAGGCAGTTTGCCTGAGCTCAGGAGTTCGAGAAGAGCTTGGGCAACACGGTGAAACCCTGTTTCTACTAAAATACAAAAGAAATTACCCGGGTGTGTCGGTGTGTGCCTCTAATCCTAGCTACACAGGAGGCCGATGCAGGAGAATCTCTTGAGCCTGGGAGGTGGAGGTTGCAGTGAGCTGAGATCACACCATTGCACTCCAGCCTGGGCAACAAAGCGAAACTGTCTCAAAAATTAATAAAATAAAAAAAATAGTGCTTGTAAGGAAAAATAGTATATGCTTCCCATCCCTCCCCAGTTCCGATGCCTGTTTCCTAGGAGCAAGTACTTTTCTCTGTTCTTCAGATAGAATTCTGTAGTCTATATTTCAGATGAATATGCTTATCTATACTTCTATTTCTCAATTAGTTTTTTTGGATTATCTATTATGGTAGTTGAGGATTCAGCTCTCATCATCCAGTCCTCTAAACACACTTCTTTCCCCCATCCATACCCGCTCTTGAAATAGTTATCATGGTTTTGGGGCCTATACATATTCAGTCTTCATGTTGTTACAATTATAGAAATAACATTTACTGCATAGTCAGACTGGCTGTATCATGATTATGTTTCTTTTTCAAATTTGTTTTATCTGGGGTTAATAACTACCTCAGATTTTTTCATTGGCATACTTTGCTTTGTACTATCTCTCACTCCCACTGTACCCTTCCATGGCCTTTCGATACAGTCATGCACCACATAATGACATTTTGGTCAACAAAGGATCACGTATATGACAGTGGTCCCATAAGATGATAATGGGGACCCAGCATGGTGGCTCATGCCTATAATCCCAACACTTTGGGAGGCCAAGGCAGGCAGATCACTTGAGGTCAGGAGTTTGAGACCCTCTTGGCCAACATGACGAAACTCTGTCTCTAATAAAAATTTTAAAATTAGCCAGGTATGGTGCTGTATGCTTGTAATCCCAGCTACTTGGGAGGCTGAGGCGGGCGTTGAGGGGATCGCTTGAACCTGGGAGCTGTAGGTTGCAGTGAGTCGAGATCGCACCTCTGCACTCCGGCCTGGGTGACAGAGTGATACCCTGTCTCAAAAAAAAAATAGATGATAGTGGAACTGAAAAATTCCTGTTGCCTGGAGATGTCTTGATGATCCTGACCCTGTGCAGGCCTGCGTTTGTGTCTTAGTTTTTAGCTAGTTTTAAGAGTTTAAATAGTTAAAAAAAAGTTGAAAATTTTAAAATAGAAAACTTATAGAATAAGGATATAAAGAATAAGGACATAAAGAAAAATGTTTTTGTACAACTGTACAACGTATTTGTGTTTTAAGCTAAGTATTATAAAAGAGTCAGAAAGTTAAAATTTAAAATTTTATAAAGTAAAAAAGATACAGTAAGCTAAGGGTCATTTTATTGAGTAAATAATACTTTTTTTTTTTTTTTTTAAAGAGACAAGATCTTGCTCTTTCACCTAGTCCTGGAGTGCAGTGGGGGATGTAGCTCACTGTAACCTCAAACTCTTGGGCTTAAGCTATCTTCCCATGTCAGCCTCCCGAGTAATTGGGACTATAGGTACATACCACCACACTTGGCTAATTTTTTATTTAAAAAAAAATGAGTGTGCTTAAGTGTACAGGGTTGATAAAGTCTACAGTACTGTACGGTAATGTCCTAGGCCTTCACATTCACCCATGATACACTCTGACTCACCATAGCACCTGCTAGTCCTGCAAGCTCTACTCATGGTAAGTGCCCAATGCAGGTGACCAATTTTTATCATATATGCCATATTTTTATTGAACCATCACTATATTTATGTGTACAGATATCCACCATTGTGTTACAGTTGCCTGTATATTCAGTATAGTAACATACTATCCAGGCTTGTAGCCAGGAGCAGTCGGCTATACCTATCATGTAGCCTAGGTGTGTAGCAGGCTTGCCCATCTAGGTTTGTGTAAGGGCGCTGTATGCTGTTTGCACAATGATGAAATCACCTAATGATGCATTTCTCAGAACATATCTCTGTCGTTAAGTGATGCATGATTGTATTTTCAGTCCTTTCAATCTGAAGATTTCTGTCTTTGAGTTTTTGTTTTCCCGAAATTTTTCTTTCTGGGGCCTACCTCCGAGTTCCAGGTCTTCCTTTTTTTGGTATATTTCATCATTTTGGCGGAACACCTCTTCTAGTAGCTTCCAGAAAAAGGGTAAATGAGAAGAAAGTTTTGAGTCTTTTTATGTCTGAAAAATTATAATTCTGCACTCAGCCTTAATTGACAGTTTGGCTGAGGAGAAAATTCTAGGTTGACAATCATTTTCCTTCAGATTTTGAAGACCATTGCGCTATTTTCTTCTGGGTTCCAATATAGCTGTTGAAAAACCTGATGCCGTTTCATTCCTGATTCTTTGCGGTCTGTTTTCTTTCTTTGGAAATATTTAGGATCTTCTCTTTATCTGTGAAATTTGTTTCTGAAATTCCACAATGCTGTTTCTTTTAAAATGTATCATTTTGGATTCTTGATGACCCCTTTCAATTTGAAGACTCCTGTCTTCAGTTCTGGCAAAATTTTTAATTGCTTTCATCATTTTTTTCTTTCTTTCTGGAACTTCTTTTAGTCAAATGTTAGGCATTGTAGGCTGACACGTAGGTTTTCTTACCTTTTTTCTCTTCTATCTGTCACTTTGGACCAGATGTGAGGGTAGGGCTTGGGGAAATAGAGCAGGTGGGAAGCTGGATGAGGTTCTTAATCTGCACCACCAGAAACCAGGCAGTGACAGTGAAAGCACAGGATACCGTGGGAGAGCTATGGAAGGGGTGACCCTCCCAGACTCGGGGCGTCTGGAAGAAGTTTCTTGCCTGAGATGTGAGGGCTGACAGGGCTGGTGAAGAGCGGGTAGAGGTGGTCCAGGCGAGGAGGCAGACACTCTGCTAGAGGTAGAGGGAGCAAGACCCTGCAGGAGGGAATGGGCGAATGTGCCAGACTGGAACATGGTGATGGGAATGGAGGGCAGATACATGAGTGGAGGCAGCACCTTGGCCAGATGCCACTGTGCAGAGCCCTGAGGGAGTGACAGACTTGCAGTGCCTGCTTACACAGGGCTCACCTGAAGGCGTGTACACTGCATGCTGAGTCATGGGCAGCCGTCAGCCAGGAGGGTGGGCTGTGATCTCCTCTTTCCCTAGCAGTGCGACTTCTCTCTGACCATGAGCACCTAAGAGCCTGGACGGTGTGACCTGGTGCCCCACCCTATCCAGGCCGAAGCAGTCCCCAGCCCCTTTCGTGTTTTTCTCAGATCTGTGAGAGTTAGATCCTGCCTCTATGCCCTCCTGACCCTGTGTTTGCTCCAGGCCCAAGCTCCGCTCTGCCCCTTTCTTGCTGAGGTTGGCCTCTCGGGATCCCTTCCAGCTCCCATAGTTTGGAGAATGAAGCCACATTTCCTCCTCTTTGCTCCCTTCAGTAGCTTAAAGCTGCCTGTCCTGTTTCCTGGGCCTCTTTTGTTTTCTGTCCTGAAAGCCCCCATGTGCCTCCAGGGAGCTAGGGAGGAGGGGAACTGGGGGGTGGTTTGGCACTAGCTGTGCTTCCCGATTCTGGCTCCTGTTGGTGATGCCTGCAGTGTCCATCTGGTGGCTGGGTAGCACAGTGCTCTAGGTGTGAGCCTGCCACTATGGACCCCTAGAGGCAGATCCTCCCTCTCCCTCCCTTCCCCCAGCCTCCTGGCTCCCCCAGCACCAGCTCTCACAAATGCTTCCCTCCCTGGTCTTCAGTCAGCCAATCTACACCCTCCTCTGGCCTCCACAGACACAGGAACAGAGGGGATGGGTGGTGACATGGCAGCTCAGGGCTTGGGGAGGCTTAGCAATTCATAATTAACTGTTGCTCTTCCTGGCCCAGGCTAGCCCTGCTCATCTGAAGCAGCCTGGGTGGTTCTTGGTCTCAGTCTGGACAGCAGCCTCGCCTGCACCTGGGCTCTGTGGCTGCTCTAATGCTGTTGCAGGTGTGTGGGCTAGAAACCTGCAACTGGGTCCCGAGGCCTGCAGGCCATCCTGACGTTGTGGGCGGGACTGATTAACTTGTGACACTCTCTTTTGCTACCCAACTTGTCATATAACCTGCCTTCCAGGTACAACAGCTCACCAGCAGGTGTGCGCAAATGTATCAATAGTTTGTTCCCTACTGATGGCCTTGGTTTGGTCTTCTGTTGTGTGTGCCTGCTCTCTCCAGGACCATTACCTTGTTAAAACGTTGCTATACCAGCTGAGTGGAGTGGCTCACACCTGTAATACCAGCACTTTGAAGGCCGAGGTGGGTGGATCACCTACGGTCAGGAGTTCAAGACCGGCCTGACCAATATGGTAAAAACCCGTCTCTACTAAAAATACAAAAATTAGCCGGGTGTGATGGCATATGCCTGTAGTACCAGCTACTAGGGAGGCTGAGACAGGAGAATTGCTTGAACCCAGGAGGCGGAGGTTGCAGTGAGCCAAGATCACGCCGCTGCACTCCAGCCCGCGTGACAGAGCGAGACTGTTTCAAAAAAATAAAAAGGTTGCTATATCAATGAATCACTGGCTCCTAGGACAAAATAAAAATGAGTATAATTTACCTTTTGGGTTTAGCAGGTAAAAATTTGATGAGCTAGGAACCCTAATAAGGACTGTAGCTATCAGTTAAAAAAAACAAAGCCATAGTGTGCACAAAAATGTAAGCATGGACACAGCCAACTAAATTTCTGAATGTTGACTCTGATCTGTACACTTGTATGTGCTGGGGCTTTGCCAGAATGGTTTGGTGTGGATGGAGGTGGGTGGAGCTAAATATGGAAGACCCCCTCCCCATGGCGAGCCACTATTCCCTGCATGCTTTTGAAGTGCCGGGTATTGTATCATAAGTACCAGCACTTTGCACATATTAGCTCAGCTAATTTTCACATAAACTTGTCAGTAGGTACACCCTTTATCAACCCTATTTTGCAGGCAAGAAGACTTAGACTCAGAGAGGTTGCATTATTTGCCTAAGGTCACATAGCTGGTATGTGGTGGGTAGGGATCTGATACTGAGCCTCTTAGATCTAATGGGAGAGACATCTTCTGGAAGTAAGAGAGACAGAGAGAAAATAGTTAAGAGAGAGAAAGCTGGAAGGAAGTTGGAGGGTACAGGCCAGATTGTGAAAGTCTTTGAAAACCAGGCAGAGATGCTGGATGCGTTGTATGGGGTAAGAGGAAGCTACTGAAAGCTGTTGAGCAAGGGAGTAGCATGACCGTGGTATTGTGGTAGGATTAGTCGGTGGCAGTGCCAGAGTGGACTGGAAGGAGTAAGTGCTATTACAGAAACCAACCTGGAAGCGACTGGAGTGATTGGGAGTGTGGTGAGCAGGTTACTAGGAACCACTGTAGCTCCTGAGTGGTGGGACTTGTCCATCATTCCACATTCCTCAGAGGTCGGGAACCAGCCAACCTTTCATAAGTGCCTACCCTGCATAATGAATGTGTGGGTTGCTCAGAGCCCCCATGCAGGATGGATTTCTGTCTGTGACCTGCCTAGGAGAAGGAGTTGCTGGGATGCCAGAGATCCTCCAAGTCTTCTCTGGCAGAAAGGAAATGGGGTCAGCTGTGTTTGGGCTTTGCTGAAAATAGCTGAGCAAATACTAGAGGCTTAAAAATACTTGTGCCCCAAGTCTTCTGTGGGTGTCAGCAAGTTTGTCAGATGCTGAAGGGAAGGCTTGGCTGACCCATTAGTCTTACCCCTATTCCTAGCATCAAGCCCTGTTTATCCTGGTCAGCACCCTTCCCCTCTGGGCCAGCCCCAGCGTGGCCCTAACTGATAACACAGAACAGACAAGTGATGAGTGTAAGCTAAGTCATTTGTATGATGTGCTAGGTGTCGTACTGAGTGCTGTAGATGCATCTGTGGGCTGGGTCCCTGAAGTGGCCTCCCGGATGATCTTCCCATGCTAGCTGGGTCCCTTTGTCCATTGCCAATACAGCAAACAGAGTGATCTGTGAAATTATACTGACATTGTTTGTTCCTCTGCTCTAGGGCTTCTCAGACTTGGCACAATTGGCATTTGGAGCCAGATTATTCTTTTTTGCAAGAGCTGTCCAGTGTACTCAGGGTGTTCAGCAACATGCCTGGCTTTGACCCATTAGATCCCAGTAGCGTCTCCTCCCCAGTCATGATGACCAAAAATGTTTCCTGATGTTGCCAAATGTCCCCTGGGTGCAAAATCCACCCCTAGTGGAGAATCACTGCTCTAGTGGAAATAGTGTTCCTCTTTTGCACTTAGAGTAAAAGCCATAGTCCTTAACCTGGCCTGCAAAGCCCCCAGTCCTCTCTGACCTTGTCTCTTACTGCTCTCTCCTGTTGAGTTCACACCAGTCACACCGGCCTCCTTGCTGTCTCTCAGACCTGCCAGATAGGCCCACTTCTGCCTCAGGGCCTTTGCACGGGCTGTTCTGTCTGCCAGAACAATCTCTCGCTAGATAGCTGCCTGATTCATTCCCTCCTTCAAGTGTTTCCTCCAATATCACCTCAATGAGACCCACCCTAACCACCTTATGTCTGTAATCTCCATCTCTGCTACCAGTTCACAATCGCTATCCTCTTACCCTGTTCTGTTTTCCCTAGTTTCCGGAAGCACATATCCTTCTAACATGTCGGAGAATTTGCTTATTTATTGTTTGTGTTGCTTATTGTTTATCTGTCTGTGCAACCCTGTAAACTCTACAAAAGCAGAGATTTTGGTCTGTTTTTTGTGACTGATGTATCCTTAGCACCTAGAACAGTGCTCAGCACATACTAGATGCTCAGTAAATATTTGTTAAATAAGTGAATCTGTTAAATAAATGAATTATTTTCACAGTAACCTTCAAAGTATTCACATCCTCATATTACAAATGAGGAAGAGGAGGCTCAGAAAGATTAAGTACATTGCCCTAAATCACACAGCCAGCAAGTGGGAGATCTAGAATTTAAACCCGAGTCTGTATAGAAACAAGCTGCATGTATAGGGAAGTTGCAACTACTGCTGTGTGCCATGCTGCAGAACTGGGCAAAGAGTCTCTTCTTTCGTGAATCTGTAGACTTGGGGGTACCCTCACCCGACATAGACTTGCAAAAGGTACATGTTACCTGGGAGTAACCATGGTTACAAAATTAATGGTGAGGTATAATGTGATTGGCCCAACTGATAAATTAGGAAGTTTTTTTTGTTTGTTTTATGGAGGCATTCTTTGCCTTACAGAAGGATCCCCTTCAGGCTCTGTTTAATTACCTTCTGGAGGTTGTTTTAAATAGGCTCTGTCTTTGCTGCCTTGGGAGGTTTGGAGAAGCAGCTTGGAAGGAGGCAGAGGGGAAGGGGAGTGAGCCAGATTGGGGGTGGGGCTGGGCCCTTCCTCCTCCCTCTGGGTGCTGGGGATGTGCCCTGCTCTGGCCGAGAAGCCCAGTTGATGAATGTGCTCTACCCCTCGCTTGGACTCTGCACCGAACTTCAGATAGGTTCAGATGGCAGCTCAGCCGAGATGCTGGCTGTTTTTGAAATTATCCAACTTCTGGGATCTTCCAGCCACCTCTCACCCAGATTGCTTCTCCACATCTCCTCCTTGTCCTCATTCATCGAGTTGAGAAATCAAGCAAGGTTCAAAGTCTCATATCCACACTGACTTGTTGTTGGAGCCAGTAAGTCCCAAGGGATCAAAGCTGCATGTTTTTATGCTCAGCAGAGGCACAGAGGAGATGGGCTGAGCCCACACGAGATCAGGTCTTAAGCAGGAATTGTAGTTTAAAGTGGAGATGCTTCAGTGGTCTAGTGAGAGGATGCTGCAGGCTCCCTGTCCTAGATTCCCAGTGTGGATGGCCTGTCCACTGCACCTCATTTGACCTCTCATCGAACTTTTTACATCCCAGGATGATCCTCCCCTATCACTTGTTCACAGGATTGGCTTGTAAAACTTCAAACTAGCCACCAACTCTTGGCTTGTGGGTGGTACCTTCCCTGCTGACATTTTTGCATCCAACATTTAACCCCTTAAAGTCAACGTTTAATCCAGCAGGTCCCAGGGAAAAGCTTAGACCCAAGGAGTCAGACCTGAGTCCTTGTCCTGTTCTCCCTCTAAGCTGGGCCTAGTATCATACATCACAGGACTGGAAAGGGCCCTGGAGAGACTTGCTTCTACCTCCTGTCCCCGCTTCTGCCTAATTTAAAAACAGCACAAGTCTAAGCTGTGAGGTAATTTACACAGGCAGACTATGTAAGTTAGTGACTGAGAGAGGGTCAAAGTCCATGATCCTGACTGTTGTCACTGCAACCTGGAGATGGGATCAGCCCAAACAAGATCAGATCATGACTAGGAATATTTGTTGAAAATGGAGATCTTCCTCCCACCTCACCCCAAAACCTCTGAGGCTGGTGTGTTGTCAAGTGCCCCAAAAAGAGCCTCACGCACCACCTTAGCTTCCATTTCTTTCTTTCTTCCCTGGAAATCTTTCCCTGATCTCACTGGAGGCAGTTTCCTATAACCCCAAATGAATTATATTAGTTAAAGTGATACTAGCTGCTATAACAAAAAGATCCCCAAATGCACTAGCTTAAATGAGACAGTTTATTTCTCTCCTGTGTAACAGCTCAAGTTCCAGGTGGGCAAGTCGCTCCGCTCCACAGGATCATTCAGGGACCCAGGCTCCTTCCATCACCTTTCTCTACCATCTCTTTGCGTGTTGTGCCATCTTCATGGCTGAGACTGGGCTGTAGCCACATTCTTGCGCCGGCTCACAGCAAGGGGACGGAAAGCATGGAGGGGGAGGCACTGGCCTGGAAAAGGCACATTACTTCCCTTCAGATGCCACTAAGAGTCTCAGCCACATGGGGCAAGCCTCATTGCAGAGGAGGATGGGAAATGCGTAGCGTGCCAGCTACTTGCCAGCTTCTGTTCCATGACTATGGACAACAGGAGGTAGATTTTATTGGATAGTTTGTGGTCTGTGCCATAAGGGTTAATAAAGGGTTTGGAATTTGTGCATCTTCTATTATATTTTTCTAGTAGCTACCTTTAATTTTTAAACAAATATTTTAAAGTAGGTAATGTATGAACAAGATACAGAATTCTAAAGATATTAAAAAAATAGGGTTTTTTTTTTTTTTAAAAACCTCTCCCTTTTTCTCTCCCCCAGTTGCCCATTTTCCCTCCCTAATCATTGGTTTCTTTTGTATTATGCCAGAGATAGCTGCATAATTTATCCTTTTTCTTTAAATGCTCACAATATAATAACTTCAGTGAAATTCACCAGAGCATGGTTTGTAATAGAAAGATAAGACAGCCACAAAAGAATAAGTACCGTGTGATTCCACTTATATGAGATACCTAGTGTAGTGAATGTCATGGAGACAGAAAACAGACAGTGGTTTCCAGGAGCTGGAGAAGGGAGGAATGCGTAGGTTGCATTTAATGGGTAGAGAGTTGCAGGTGGGGAAGCTGGCGGTGTTTTAGAGATGGTTGGTGGTAATGGCTGCCCATGATATGAACATACTTAACGCCAGAGAAATGTATTCTTAAAAATGGTTAAGATGGTGAATTTTGTTATGTATATTTTACCACAATGAGAAATGGGAAATAGCTTAAAAGTCCATCAATAGGAGACAGTTTATAAAATATTCAGTCTGGGCAGGGTGGCTCACACCTGTAATCCCAGCACTTTGGGAGGCCGAGCTAAGAGGATTGCTTGATGACAGGAATTCGTGACCAGCCTGTTCAACATAGGCAAGATCCTGTCTCTACAACAACAACAACAACAACAACAACAATAACACACAGACACACACAGACACAGACACACACACACACACACACACACATTTGTTTATTCATTCAAGGGTTTTGGTTGGAAGAATAAGACTGTTTTCTGTGCACTGATGTGGAAAGATCTCCAAAATATATGACGTGACTGAGGGGCAGAACAGTGCAGTGGTAAGCTACCCTTAAGAGATGGAGGCATGTGCTAGTTAAGGGTAGGGACTCTGGAGCCAGACTGCTTGGGTTCAGATCCCAGTGCTGTGAGACTTTTTGTTTTGTTTTGTTTGTTTCTTTGATTTTAGGTTTGTTTTGTTTTGTTTTGTTTTGTTTTGTTTTGTTTTGTTGAAACAGAGTTTCACTCCTGTCGCCTAGGCTGGAGGGCAGTGGTATGATCTCAGCTCACTGCAGCCTCCGTTTCTCGGGCTCAGGTGATTTTCCGGCCTCAACCTCCCAAGGAGCTGAGACTACAGGCATGCGTCACTGCGCCTGGCTAATTTTTGTATTTTTTCTAGAGATGGGATTTCACCATGTTGCCCAGGCTGATCTCAAAACTCCTGAGCTCAAGTGATCTGCCTGCCTCAACCTCCCAAAGTGCTGAGATTACACGTCTGAGGCATGGCGCCCAGTCTTCTTTGGGACTTTGGGCAAGTCACTTAATCTCTCTGAGCCTCACTTTTCACATCTATAAAAATGGGAGATATATTAATCCCAACCTCCTAGGGTTGTTGAGGGGATTAAATAAGTGAATAAGTAACTCTGGCCAACTTCAGATGTTGATGCGCTCCAGTGCGGGGGAGACCCAGATGAGGAGGCCTGGATGCCTGTCTCCATCCTGCCACTGGCCCCTGGGGCCCTGGCTTAGTCACGTAGTCTCTCTGAGATGCCTTACCTAGTCTAAAGAGCATCTGTCTACCTCCCAGGCATTTGGGGGATAAAACAATAGAGATGAAGTTAAAATTTGAAAGATGATTAAATCCTTGAAAAAAATACTGCTCATTTGAATTGCTTCCCTCTATTTTAGGCAAAACTATTGAGCACGTTCTATGAGTCAAATATTTTATATATACATATGTCATTTAACGCTCAGTGTTAGTCAGATTTAGCCAAATGTTAGTACAAATAACACCCAGGTTTCGGGGGCTGAACACAGTCAGGTCTGTTTCTCATTCACTTCTGACTCCATTGCAACTCGGGGACCCGGCAGAGGCCAAAGATGATGCCAAGATGCCCCCTTTCACTCATGTCTTCTAGTGCCTGACTGTCCTCCACTGGATCCTCTGCGGGAGGCTCCGGGGACAGGCCTGGAACAGGCAAACGTCCTTTCCACCCACAGTCCATTAGCCAGCACCTGGTCCCAGGAGGCCACTTGACTGTGGGGGAGGCTGGGAAGTATAGGCTTAGCTGTGTGCCCATAAATGCAGACTGCCAGGGCACCCTCCCTTACAACAACTCATGTTACTGATAGAGAACCAGCCACTGAGGCAATGTGATTTGCTCAGGGCCACACATGCAGTAAGTGATAGAGCCAGGATTTGTCCCCTCTCTCTTTTTCATTGTATCCTCATGTCTGTCTGCTCTGAAGATGGTAGAGTGTTTTAAAATGTTCTTTAGTTCCTGCATTGTCTCCTTTCCTCAGATTTCCTTTTTCTTCCAGAATTCCTTTTCTATGTATACATGTGTAGGCTCACTGAGCAATGATCTGTTTCATTGGGGTCCTCCAAATATCAGTATTTCTAGGCGGAGCTGACTATGTCATGCTCAATGCAAAATAGAAATGCAAGACCCTTGTTCAAAAAACAGAAAGAAGCTTTTCCTTCCTTTCTGAGTTCTTTCTCTCCCCTCATTTTCTCTTACCTGGCAAGGTGTTTTTTTATTTGCTATTTAATGTTTTTCTTCCTTAGCCACAGGGGACACTTGTGGGACAAGTGCAGACCCTCACAGGCACCCAGAGTTCTGCCTCACAACTTGGTGCATGGGGCCTGCATGGTCCTCCCTGTGCCCAGCTCTCTGACAGGAGTAGAGGGTGCAGCAGCCTCTGGGTGGCCAAGAACCCAGTTCAGGGAGGTGGCTGAGACAGTGGGAGGCAGGACCACGTGTGAGCTGAGGCTCTAGGCCGCCAGCACATGCTGCATTGTTCCACTGGGCTTAACTTATAAAGTGCAAACTCAAAGATAAAGATACAGTCATGCCTCACTTAACATCAGGGATATGTTCCGAGAAATGCATCGTTAGGTGATTTTGTCATTATAGGAACATCAAAGAGTGCACTTACACAAACCTAGATGGTAGGGCCTACTCCACACCTAGGCTGTATGGGCTAGCCTGTTGCTCCCGGGCCACACACCTGGACAGCATGTTCCTCTGCTCCACACCTAGGCTGTATGGGCTAGCCTATTGCTCCTGGGCCTCACACCTGGACAGCATGTTACTCTGCTCCACACCTAGGCTGTATGGGCTAGCCTGTTGCTCCCGGGCCACACACCTGGACAGCATGTTACTCTGCTCCACACCTAGGCTATATGGGCTAGCCTGTTGCTCCCGGGCTACACACCTGGACAGCATGTTACCCTATTCCACACCTAGGCTGTATGGGCTAGCTAGCCTGTTGCTCCCGGGCCACACACCTGGACAGCATGTTACTGTACTGAATACTGTAGGCAATTGGAACACGTGGTATTTGTGTATCTAAACATAGACAAGGTACAGTAAAAACACGATATAAAAGATTAAGAAGATGGGGCCGGGCAGGGTGGCTCATGCTTGTAATCCCAATACTTTGGGAGGCTGAAGTGGGAAGATTGATTGAGCCCAGGAGTTGGAGACCAGCCTGGGCAACATAGGGAGACCGTATTTCTACAAAAACACACAAAAAATTAGCTAGTGTGATGGCACACACCTGTGTGCCCATAAATGCAGACTGCCAGGGCACCCTCCCAGGACTACAGTAGCTGAGAGTAGCTGTAGTCCCAGCTAGTCCCAGATATTCAGGAGGCTGAGGTGGGAGGATTACTTGAGCTGGAGAGGTGGAGGCTGCAGTGAGCTGTGATGATACCACTGCATTCCAGCCTGGGTGACAGAGCAAACCCTGTCAAAAAAAAAAAAAAAAATGGTACACCTTCATAGAACACTTACCATGAGTGCATGAATGGAGCTTGCAGGACTGGAAGTTGCTCTGAGTGAGTTAGTGAGTGCTCTGTGAATGTGAAGGTCTAGGACATGACTGTATACTACTGTAGACTTTATAAACCTGTATCCTTGGGCTGCACTAAATTTATTTAAAAATTTTTCTCTCTTCAAAATAAATTAACCTTAGCTTACTGTAACTTTACTTCATAAACTTGTAAATTTTTAAAACTTTTTGACTCTTTTGTAATAACACTTAGATTAAAACAGACATACTGTACAACTGTACAAAAAAATTCTTGTCCATAAGCTCTTTTCTATTTTTAAACATTTTTACTTTTTTAAAATTTTTAAATGTTTTTGTTAAAAAGTAAGACACACTCATATTATCCTAGGCCTACATGCAGTCAATAACATTAATATTGTCTTTTACCTCCACATCTTGTCCCACTGGAAAGTCTCTAGGAACAGTAATATGCTGGAGTTGTCATCTCCTATGATAGGTATGCCTCTTTCTGGAATACCCCCTGAAGGGCCTGCCTGAGGCTGTTTTACAGTTTTTTTTTTTTTTTTTTTTAATATAAGTAGAAGGTATACACTCTATAATAATAATAAGTAACTGGGCACAGTGGCTCACACCTCTAATCCCAGCACTTTGGGAGGCTGAGGCAGGCGGATCACTTGAGGTCAGGAGTTTGAGACTAGCCTGGCCAACACGGTGAAACCCCATCTCTACTAAAAATACAAAAATAAGCTGGTTGTGGTGACACGCCCCCCCCTGTAATCCCAGCTATTCAGGAGGCTGAGGCAGGAGAATCACTTGAACCTGGGAGGCAGAGGTTGCAGTGAGACAAGATCGTTGCACTCCAGTCTAGGCAACAAGAACATCTCAAACTCTGTCTCAAAAATAATAATAGTATTAATAATAATAAAAAGCGTGGCATAGTAAACATAAACCAGTAACACTGTCTATTATTGTCAGGTGTTGTGTACCATACATAATTATAGGTGCTAGACAGCAATGCAGTAGATTTGTTTACACCAGCATTACCACAAATGTGAGTAATGCATTGTACTGTGACTTCAGGACAGCCACGAGGTCAGAGGCCATAGGAGTTTTTCAGCTCTCTTGTAATCTTATGGGACCACTATTGTATATGTGGCCTGTCATTGACCAAAATGTCCTTAGGTGGCAATGCCTGTATTAAAGTCAAGACAGCAACCATGTTGGGTGAGGTGGCTCACACCTATAATCCCAGCTACTGAGGAGGCTGAGGCAAAAGAATAACTTGAACCTGGGAGGTGGAGTTTGCAGAGGGCCGAGATTATGCCACTGCACTCCTGCCTGGGTGACAGAGTGAGACTCTGTCTCAAAAAAAAAAAAAAAAAAAAAAAAAGCAACCACACAGTATCAGACCACTGGGGACCTCCTTCTCAGCATTGTGCTAATGGCCTGTTCATGAATCCAGCCTTCTTAGTGGGTCATTTCTCTGGGAGCCTTTCTGTTTCCCTGGAGAAGGTGTCTACATCCTGGTGTCCTGGGAGCTGGATGAAAATGGGCTCCTTCAGAGACCTGTATTCAGCGCTCAGACCCTTGCCTGGTCCCCCTGTGCCTGTGACCATGTCTGGGCTGTGCTGATTCAACTTCTCTGGAGAATAAACCTCCATCACCTGGGTGGGGACTTTGGCCCTTCCTGGTCCGTGCACAGGGACATTTGCAACCTCTCTCCCTGTTTTCTGGCCCTGCCGCCTGTACCTTTGCAGTATCTGGAGCGTCTAGTTGGGCTGAGCCCACTCACTCCCCACTGAGCATGTGGGGGGCACTTCCACCCTCTGCAGCACAGCCGACCACTCACCTCTTCATCAGCTCACCACCTTTCAAAGATGTGTGACATCTTCCGCCTGCTATCTTGTCCCCTTCCTCCCTGAGGGGGTTTTCAGCTGGTTTATTCTTTTGCTGTTCTTTTATCGAGGATTTGATAAGAAAAGGAGATGAAACTGTGCGTTGGCCTCACTGTGCCTTACCAAAGCCAACTTAAGTCTAGGGTATACGTCTGTTTTAGAAGGTGATATTCCTTCATGAGGCACGTATTGAGCACCTACTGTGTGCTAAGCCCTGTGGGGATGGGACGTGCTAGGAGACAGTGCTGAAGAGCCGGTTCCTGCTTCTGAGTGGCCTGACTGTGAATCCAGAGGGGAGAGGATGCAGAAGGTTATGACTGAGGGGGAGGGTGTGGGGTGTTAGAAGTCTGTACACAGGGCCTGGGTGGCACCAGGGACAGAACCCAGACTTGAGGGTGCACTTCAGGAGGGTGCTTACTGAGCAGAGAGGGGAGGATCAGACTTTTATTTTTATTTACTTTTTTTTTTTTTTTTTTTTAAATAATCTCTTTGCTGTTAGGTTCTCACTTAACCTTTGTGCTAGAAGTGATTCTGCTTTTGGCTTTTCTCTCATCAGCCCCTCTCTGTTCCCCAATTATTATTTTTTTTAAATCAACTGCTTCTAATCTCCCTGGGTCTGGAATAGCAGACAATCAAGTGTGTTGGAAATGTGTCTAAAATAAGAGTTAATTAGGCTGTGAAGTAAGGTTTGAGGGACTCAGCTGTGAGTAAAATGCATCAACTTTAATGTATCAATTTTATAACATCTATTTTTACTACCCAGTAGCCTTCTTAACTTCTGCAGCTTAATTTATGTTCCAGATGACCAACATTGCCATATACATGAGGCATAACAACCATTCTATTATAAAACTTTAAACATCAGCTGCTGTCTGTATATTTCTTCTATCCCCATAGCCTTCTTACTCCATTAAAAAAATATACCAGCCTTTGGTTTGCCCATGGTGTAAATTTTTTATTTTTTGTTTTTGAGACAGGGTCTCGCTGTGTCATCCAGGCTGGAGTGCTGTGCCACAGTCATGGTTCACTGCAGCCTCTACCTCCTGGGTGCAAGTGTTCTCCTTGCCTCAGTTTACTGAGTAGCTGGGTCCACAGGCACATACCACCATGCCCGCTAATTTTTAAATTTTTTTTGTAGAGGTGGGGTCTCCCTTTGTTGCCGAGGGTAGACTGATTCTGGGCTCAGTGATTTTCTTGCATTGGCCTCCCAAAGTGTTGGGACTACAGGCATGTGCCACTGTGCCTGGCCCCCAGCCCACAGTGTAAATTTTTATTTACCATGTTTCTTTGATTTGAAAAGGCCTACTTTATCACATTATAATATCTGTAAAATGAAATGAGTCTTTTAATTGATGGGGGTCTTGATATTACATGATAGTTTTCTTTTGTATGTGGTACATAATAGTGTATGTTAGGATCAGTGGTGTCTTACATTCAATGCAATACAGTATTTAGGTCATTTGAAGGGATTGACAAATTATTCTGTTTCTCCAACCTGTCTCTGTGCTGGAAAGAGACAACCTCATCATCGTTTGAAAGGAACTTTTTTCTCCCTACAGCCTTCTTATAATAACAGCAAGCCTAATATTGCCAACAACAGTAAGCACTTATAAGCACTTATAAGCACATACTGTGCTGACACTGCTCTGAGAGCTTCCCATTCACCTCTTAAATGACTCTGTGTTAGAGGCGTGGCTATTATGCCCATTCCACAGATGAGGAAACTGAGGCTGAGAGGTAGAAGTGGCACAGCAGGGAATCCAGGCTATCTCTGAAGAAATTGTATATACTATGCTGCCACTAGTGATTCTGGGAGACAGTTGAAGTATCTTCATTTAAATCAGAGGTTTTTTTTTTTTTTACTTAGTTTATTAAACTAATAAATCAGAGGTTTTTACCTACTTATGACTTAGAGTCAACTAGGGAGCTTTAGGAAAATGCTGAAAAAATTCTCCAAGGAATTCTTGAGTGCAGGCAGAGTCAAGAACCCCTGGCTTAATTGATCCACCTGAGGTCCCCTAGCTCTGCCATTCTGGGGCCTCTCTGGCCCTTACTATCTGATGCCACACCTCCGGGATAGGACAACTGCCCAGTGTGGGCTGGCAGGGACAGCCTAAGCCTCTTATGCTTTTGGAGCTGAATCCCTTGGTTAGAAAACATGGGTGGGAAACCTTAAACCGATATGTGCTTTTAATTTTTGTCGTTTTCTTTTTCCTTTCTCTCTCTTTCTTCCAGCTCTGGAGTGCACAGAAAATCAAGCAGGTAATCCAGTTTTGGATTCTTTATTTCCTTCTTCATGCTATCCTGGACTCCACCCTGCCCTGTCCCAGGGATTTAGTGGAAGCACCTCCTCCCATGGCTCTTCCACGCTCTCACATTTGCCCCTAGCCCCCTCACCCCTTCTTCCTCCTTGAGCACCCAAGGGCCAGAGTCTGTGAAGCCTGGAGCTCAGGCCAGAGTGGCCTTTCCCTGGGTTCTCTGAGCTCCGGGAAGAGACAGGGCTTTGTCCACAAAATCCTTACGTGCCTACCATGTGCCAGGCATGGGGGTAGAGGGCCTGTAAGGTAGACACAATCCCATTCCCCATGGACTTTTGCTCTCCCCTACATTCAGCTTTTAGGATAAGTCAGGAGGAGGGGTGCTGTCTGTTTATGGCCCATGTTTTGGTATTCTCTTGCCTTGAGTGGTGTAAAGGCCTAATTGACGACAAGGCAACATACAGCCACTGTGTCTGAATCTTCCCAGGGAAATTGTCCTCTTCCCTCCTTCCTCCCCTAATGCCTCTGCTTTTCTTCCTCCTCCCTCTTCTTCCCCCTTTCCCCTCCCTGCATCCCTGTCCCCACCCATTCTCTGTTCTCGCTTTTGCCAGGCTATTCTACACCCGGACACCAATGAGAAGATCTTCATGCCCTTCAGAATGTCAGGTAAGCTCCTGGGGCCTTTCTGGTTCTGGTCAGCCTGGGGTGCTTATTCCACTCACAGCTCCAGGAGCGTCCAGATGTGTTGGCCTAAGGATGGGACACAGCCTGTCACGATTGTGGCCACATTTGCACCTACCTGTTCACCTCAGCTCAACCGTACAAGATGCTGGCCAGGCCTCAGAATCCTCTATGGAGCTTGCCCGCCTTTTCTGCATGAACAGTTGGGGTGGAGCCGGAGCTTCCACAGGTGAATCTGGTTGTCCCTGCCACTACCCACCCTACATCACTCAGCACCCACTAGGACAGCCTCAATGATGCCTCCATAAGCAAGCCCTGGCTTCTACAAGTCATTCCCCATCTCTTATCCATGCATGACCTGCTGTTTCCTTCCAAGTCATGCTCCCTGCCCTACCCCTTTTAGGCAGCCGGTCTCCAGCTTAATTTTCTGTTCTCTGATCCTGCAATGAGCTCTCCCTTCCCTTCAGAATGGATGCACTGCTGTACACATACAGAAGGTGGGATTCCTGTTCTGTAGAGATCAGTGGGCAGTGTGGGAGACAAGATCCCTACCCCAGGAAGTCCTGTGGTCACTGAAGAGGCAGCTGTGTATATGTGGGCTCTAGGGCTTAGAAAGCACTGGCATGTATACGAGCTGGGCCGGCATGCTTATCTCCCCAGTGGTTCTGAGAGTCACTGCAGAGTCACACTCATGGGTGTGCTGATGCCTCCTCCTTGCCAATTCTCAGTGCAGTGGGACGCACCCATCTTGAGTGATGAGGGTGGGATGGGAGAGTACTGCTGCTGCTGCCTTGGGAAGGCCTCAGGGGGCTGGAGAAAGGCAGTCTTAGTCAAATGTCAGTCAGGCTCCCCACCCCCAGAGAGCCTGACCTCATTGTGGGCAAGAAAATAAACAACCAGGGACTGGATGGACATGTGATGTTATTGTGTAAACTGGGGCAGTGAGTGCCCTGTGACCCCCTTGCTTTGTCATGTCAGAACTCTAAGGCTCTGAGCATTTTTTTTTTCTTTATATTTGAGACAGAGTCTCACTCTGTTGCCCAGGCTGGAGTGCAGTGGCGTGATCTCTGCTCATTGCAGCCTCCACTGCCCAGATTCAAGCAATGCCTCAGCCTCCTGAGTAGCTGGGACTGTAGGCACACACCACCATGCCCAGCTAATTTTTGTATTTTTTAGTAGAGACGGGTTTTCACCATGTTGGCCAGGCTGGTCTTGAACTCCCGACCTCAAATGATCTGTCTGCTTTGGTTTCCCAAAGTGCCAGGAAGGGCTCTGAGCATCTTATAGTTGTGGTTGTAGACGCTCCCAGTCCCTGTACCCGGCATAGCAGGCTCTAACCTTGAGCCTGGCTTCACTTGTAATTCCTGACCTTTTTGAGTCATGGCATTCCTCTGAGGCCCCAGTCAAACTCTGGTTCTCTCCCCAGAGAGCAGTGAGTAGGACAGCGATGGCTCATGTGTGTGCATGATTATGCACACTCAGGATGCAAGGCTTCACTTGAGATGTAAGTCAGATAAGCCTGATCCCGCTGTCCAGCCACTGCTCACCGGCTGCCATGGTTAGAGGTTGGGGACAGGAGGCTGTCCACTGACAGCAGTTGGGGCTGTGGAGGGAGCCTTGCTTGGGGGCTGAGAGCAGTGAGGAGGCCGTACCCAGGGCCTGGCTGCACTTCACCCTTGCTCCCTACTGAGCCACTGGGGATGCCACAGATTTAAGAAGCTTTGGCACTTAGAGGTGCATGGCTCAGATAGGGAGGGAATTTTCTTTCCAGAAATGGCCATGATGCTGGGGAAGTAAGAGCCTGTGTTAGAAAGACAAGCTGAGGGAAGAAGGAAAACATTCCGGGGTCCTTGGAGGATGTTCAGCTTCATGTAGTGAGTGTGCGCAGGGGTGTCATGCCTCGCAGGAAATCGTGGGAGGATCACCACATGTGGAGTGGTGGTGCCCGAGGCAGCGGCAGCCCTGCCTGCAGGAACAGGCCTCTGGGTTCCAGTGGAGAGTGAAAGCTGCCTGGCCAAAAACATCAGAGAAGAGGAGGCTGGGGACACAGGGACCCCTCTGCCCCAGCGAGGGCTGAGCTGGGAAAGGATCTGTGAGATTGGAGATGCCTCCCGCCTAACTGACCTGAGCCCCTTTGTCAGGACCATTGACGGCCTCAGACCTAACCTGGAAGCTCCTGGGTATCTCAGGTGAGATTCGGGTGGATTTTAAGGCCTGACCCTTTTCTTCTTGTTCACAGGTTACATTCCTTTTGGGACGCCAATTGTAAGTATTACCTTCAAAGGATTCCCTTTTAAAAAATTATTTTAAATGTCTAATGTTACATTATTGCTCACAGATACTTGATTGAGTTGTTGATTCAGGATAAATCAATTCCTGGAGGGAAATTACCAAATAAAATAATACGTATTTCTTACCGTGTCTCTCGATGCTGTTCGGCAAACCTCTTTTCATAAAAAGCCTGATGACTTAAATCCAGTGTGGAGTAGAAATTGCCTTCTTCCCTGCACGTTTTCTGTCCCCAGTGTTGTCATTAGCACCTGCTAGTCATAGAGAAGTTTTCTCAAAGAACCTGGGAAGTAGGAGTGGAAGCATGCCTTCTGAAAAATCTAAGTTTAAAATTAATTCAGAAAGAATTTTCAGCATTTTCTTTTGTTCAGTTTTAGAATCAGGATTATGTTTACTCTTTATTTTTATTGGAATAAAACATACAGAAAGGTGCATTCATCATAAATGTACAAATTTATGTACATTTTCAAAAAGCAAGCATATCCAGTAAACATCATTTAGATAAGGAATCAGTCTGGTATCCTCCCAACTGAGCTACTTCAGCCAGCTCACTTAAAGATTCAGAACTTCATCAGCATCTCAGAAAGCTCACATGTGTCCTTCCCAATCACCACCCCCATAGGAAATCACTTTTCTGACTTTTGTATTTTAGTTTTGCTTGTTATTGAACTTTATGTAAATGAAATCATCAGTGTGTGCTTTTTTGTGTCTGGCTGCTTTTACTCCATATTTTGAGATTTGTTCATATTGTTATCTGTAATGTTTGTTCTTTTTTCATTGCTATATAATATTCCATTGCCATAAAAATTCAGAATTTCTTTATACTACTGTTGGTGAACATTGGGTTTTTCTAGTTTTGGGTTTACAACAAATAGTGCTGTTTTGAACATGCTTGAACATGTCTTTTAGTGGATATATGCCCTAATTCCTCTTTGATATAAACCTAGGAGGCTAAATTAAAACAGGCAACAACTATAATAAATGCAATGTGTGATCTGAGAATGGATCTGGGTTGGAGCAGGTGGTGTGTAAATTGTATTGCAGTTTCTTACAATGCTAAAAATGCACTTACAATATGACCAGATAACCCTACTTTTAGGTATTTATCTAAGGTAAATGAATATGTTTGTCTGCACACAGATCTGTATTTGAATGTTTATAGTAGCATTTTTCACATTAGTCTAAAACTGGAAACAGACAAAAATGACCAACAGATGTTAAAACTACTGGGTAAAGAACTAATTGAGAACAGAATGTTTGCCTAGTCTCAAATTTTTCTATAACTATCATAGATATTATTCCTTCTATGTTAACAATAGTTGGCATCCTCTTGAGTTTCCCTTCTGCCTCTTCCTTTAATGTTTTCTTGAAACTATCAGTATTTAGATACTGTTAATACCGTCTTTGTGTGTTTTTTTTATTCAGTAGTTAAAAATTTACTCCTGTCATTATTTATTTTGATATGCAAATTGGGCCACTTTTGACCCAACCTTAAATTAGTTTCTCTATTTGACATGTCCCCTTAGTCTTTGAGAGCTTCAGTACTCCCTGACACAACAGGATATTCTAGGTTCATCTTTTCTTTCCCCTCCCCTTCTCTTTCCCCTCCCCTTCCCTTTCCCCTCCCCTTCCCCTCTTTTCTTTCCTCTCTTTCCCTCCCTCCTTCCCTCCCTCCTTCTCTGTCTTCCTTCCTTTTTTGTTCTTTTTTCTTTTCTTTTCTTTTTTTTTTTTTTTTTTTTTTGGGGGTTTTTTTCCGTTTGTGTTAGTTTTCTTTTATTTCCCCCCTCAGGTGGTTCCCCCGCCTTGGCCTCCAAAGTGCTTGGATTACAAGCGTGAGCCACCACGCCCAGCTGTTTTTTTTCTTTTATTTTGTCTCACTCTGTCACCCAGGCTGGAGTGTAGTGGCAGGATCATGGCTCACTGAAGCCTCAAACTCCTGGGCTCAAGTGATCCTCTTGCCTCAGCCTCCCAAGTAGCTAGGACTACAGGCATGTGCCACAATGCCCAGCTAACTTCTCAAAGTTTTTTTGTAGAGATGGAGTCTCATTATGTTGCCCAGCCTTGTCTTGAACTCCTGAGAGAAAGCATCTTCCCACCTCAGCTTCCTGAAGTACTGAGATTACAGATTTGTCTGTACAGTACTTTCTTTGCCCCCATCGTAGAATAATTGATTTCTCCAAGGAGCCCTATTTCCTTTTAGAGGGAAATGATACTTAGAAACCAAGATCTTGATGCTAAGTGTACTCATTGTTACCTGAGTGTCATTGCTTCTAGCATTCTTAGAGCTAAGAGATACAGCTTTTAAAAATTCATGAGTTTATACTGATACCTCTAATTCCCATCAGACATCTCAGTGTTCATTTGTTCTCCCATTTCATATTTGAATCTCCCTTCTCCCCAAATGAGAATCTAACAATATTTTTACTCACTTGCTAAATCTTACACATACAGATAAGAGTTTTCAGAATTGCTACACCAATACCGCTCTCAACATACATATTAACGGGCCGGGCATGGTGGCTCACGCCTGTAATCCCAGCACTTTGGGAGGCCGAGGCGGGTGGATCACGAGATCAAGAGATCGAGACCATCCTGGTCAAAATGGCGAAACCCCGTCTCTACTAAAAATACAAAAAAATTAGCTGGGCATGGTGGCGCATGCCTGTAATCCCAGCTACTCAGGAGGCTGAGGCAGGAGAATTGCCTGAACCCAGGAGGCGGAGGTTGCGGTGAGCCGAGATTGCGCCATTGCACTCCAGCCTGGGTAACAAGAGCGAAACTCCGACTCAAAAAAAAAAAAAAAAAATACATATTAACTAAAGCCTAAGGTTTCTTTGAAGTTCTTTTTGTCCTTAGAAAGCATCCTATTGAGAGTACACAGTCAGAGAACCATGTTCAAAAGTTACTTGAATTATTTTTTTTCTTATGTGTTTGTGTTATCTATTTGATATACAGTTAGGTTTAACTGATTTCTATTGGCATTCCATTTTAGTTGTTTCCCCATTTTTATTAATTTATTTTTTGATATTTAAAAGATAGGAATAGTTTAAAAGTTAAAGCTGTTTAAAAAGATATACTCATAAAAGTTCCACTCCCTATCCCTTCTACCTCCTTCTCACCCATCCTCTGTAGGTAAACAACTTCTCCTGATTTTTTTTCCATAAGAATAAACAGATACAAATATCTGCTTTCCCCTTTTTTTCTTATATAAAGAGTAGTATACTGTATACAGATGTGTCTGACTTAACGATAGTTCAACTTACAGTTATTTGACTTTATGATATGTGACAGCAATATACATTCAGTGGAAACTGTGCTTGCAATTTTGAATTTTGATCCTTTCCTGCGCTAGAGATATGTGACATGATACTTTGACCACGCTGGGCAGTGGCAGGAACCGCAGCTCCCAGTCAGCCATGTGATCACAGGGTAAACAACCCCTACTGCAATGTACAGTGTTGCCAGTGTTTTTTTGAATATTGCATTCTGTGTTCCGTATCCCATCATGTCAACAAAATGCCCCTTTTCAACTTACGATATGTTCAATTTATGATGGCTTAGCAGCCGTAACCACATCATAAGTTGAGGAACATCTGTATACCCTTTTGCACAATGTTTTTTTTTTACTTCATTTATGTTTCTTTTCTTTTCTTTTTTGAGACAGAGTCTCACTGTCTCTGTCACCCAGGCTAGAGTGCAGTGACATGATCTTGGCTCAGTGCAGCCTCTGCCTTCCCAGGTTCAAGCGATTCTCCTGCCTCAGCCTCCTGAATAGCTGGGATTACAGGCATGCACCTCTACGCCCAGCTAATTTTTATATTTCTAGTAGAAATGGGATTTTGCCATGTTGGCCAGGCTGGTCTTGAACTCCTCGCCTTAAGTGATCCACTCGCCTTGGCCTCCCAAAGTGTTGGGATTATAGGTGTGAGCCACTGTGCCAGCTCTTCCATTTGATATATCTTGAAAATCACTCTATATCAATTTATAGATCTCGTCCTCATTATTATTTTTTACAGCTATATAGTATTCTATTAAGTGGAAGTACCATGATTTATTTAATTTCTTACATTAGATTATTTGTAATGCTTTGCCATCATGAATAATGTCAAAATGATAATCGTGTGATATTGTTGGAATATATCTTGAGGCTGAATTCCTAGGTTCTATGGAAGGACTATTAAATAGACATTTCCAGCAAGATTGATCAAGACAAAAGAGAGAAGATACAAATAAACAGTATTAGCAATAAGAAGTACAATAATTATAGATGCAGTAGCAGATTAAAAGATCAGAATGCATTGAACAACCTAAGGCAATACCTTTAAAGACTTAGAATAAATGAAAACATTTCTGGGAAAATATAGCTTACCAAAACTGCCTAGAAAGACAAAATATAGAATCTTTGTTTTCTTTTTTAGAGACAGGATATCACTCTGTCTCAACAATCATGGCTCACTGCAGCCTCAAATTCCTGGACTCAAGTGATCCCTCCTGCCTCAGCCTCCCAAAGTGTTGGGATTACAGGCATAAGCCATTACATCTGGCCTTAAAATCTGAATAGACCTATAAATAGAAGGAAATTTAATTTGCAGTTTAAAATATTTGCACCAAAGAAGAAACAAACCAAAAATTATCACCGGGCTCTGATCTTCTAGGTGACTGCAGCCAAAGGAATAGCTTAACTCCATTTTATAAAGCTTTTAAAAGAGAAAAAAGTACCAGGTGTGGTGGCTCATGCCTCTAATCCCAGCACTTTGGAAAGCCAAGGCAGGGGGATTGTTTGAGCCCAGGAGTTCGAGACTGGCCTGGGTAACATAGCAAGACCTTGTCTCTTTTGGAAAAAACAAAAAAGGGAGAGGAAAAAAAGGAAATCTTCCCAGTTCATTTATGAGGCACTTTGAGACCCATACCAAAGTAAGTATAAGAAAGAAAAAGTATAAGCCAATATCACTTATGAAATTACATGCAAAACTTACGAAATAAAGTAATAGCAAACTGAGTCCAGCAATACATCAAAGTACATCATGATGAAATGCCTTTTACCAAATGTGATAACATTAGAGAATGTATTAATATAGTTCATCACACTAAGAAACTGAAGGAGAAACATAGTTTTCCCAGTAGATACAGAAAAAGCATTTGATAAAATAAAATATAACTCAATTTACAGTAATAATTATTATGATAAAAACAGAACAGATTAGGTTTATAAGGAACTTTCTTAACTTGATACTGTCTATAAAAAAATATTTAAACCAACCATAGCAAGCCCCTGTCTTCAAGATGAAACAGAGGTAAATTCTTAATGCCTTGGACAGGTTAAGAATGCTTGATAATGTTGCTTCTATCTAACATTTTCCTGGAAGACTAGCAAGTGCAGTAAGACATGAAAAAATAAACAACTGGTATTAGAGTTGGAAAGAAAGAAACAAAAACGTTTATGAGAATAGACAAATTTTTGGAACTACTTAAAAAGATTTCTGGATGTAAGACAAGTATACAAAAAATTTTGTATGCCTGTAAACCTAAAACAAACATCTAGAATATGATTTTTATAAAAGCTGTCATTTACAATAGTATTTTAGACAATAAGGGATATAAAAATAAATTAAACACTATTTAAGACCTTTGTATTGCAACTTTTACAACTTTATTGAAGAACATTGGAGATCTAAATAAATGGAGAGCTATATCATTTTGTTTTCTTCAAATTAAAATCTATATTCAATGTAATTTCGGTCATATTCTCAGCAGGATTTGTCATGGAACTTCACAAGTTGCTATGAAAAATTTTATGAATACAAGCTAAGGGATAAGAATAGCCAAGACAAGAATACGGTAGTGGGAGAGGACTCACCCTACCAAATATTATAAGACAACTTGGTTATGGTACAGGGATAAGCAAATATGTCCGTGGAACAGAACAGAGAACTTGGAGACATGCCACATGGAAACTTAAAATTTGACTAAGGTGGCGTTACAAATCAGTGGAGAAAAAGGACAAACCATTTAATAGTATTATATGGTGCTGAGACAGCTGGCTACCTATCTGGAAAAGAAAGAAAGTCTTTACATCACCTTATACACAAAAGGACATTTAAATATGAAAAGAAAATATTTGCAGCAATGTTTATGATAGCAAAAAATTGGAAACCGCTGAAATTCCATCAACAAGAAATGAATCAGTCGTGGCTTAGTCACGCAGTGGAATACTTAACACAGGAAAGAAAACAATGAGCAAGGGCGACATTTATGAATATGGATAAGTCTCAAAAACAATGTTGAATGAAAAAATAGTAGCAGAGTAGTAATGCTCTCTGTCATTTATATAACGTTAAAAAATATGCAAAGCAATATTATATATAGTTTATGAGTACATTTTTAATGCATCCTTAAAAACATTCATGGGAACAATAAGCACCAGGCTTCGTGATACTGTTTACCTCTGGGGAGGGAGAACGCAATGAAATTTAGCAGAACAGGGGGTGCTTCATTTGTATTTATAGTGTTTCATCTTTTAAAAACATCTTCACAAAAAATTGACGAAATAAGATTGGACATATATGGATGCTCGTTATCCTCTAGACTTTTCTGTATCCTTGAAATATTTCATTTTATACATATATTTAAAAATATATAAATATATCGAGAGAGGTATTATTCACATCTCTATTTTTATGTCGTTGCCCTGAAACTACTACATTGTTCTGAAATATTCTGAGAAAGGTTTATAAATTTCCCACCATAATTGTGTGTATGTTCGTGTGTGTGTTTCATTTCTTTGCATTTCTTGCTGTTGTTATTGTATAGATTTCAATGCAATGGTGTTTGATGTGTTCAGACAGTTTGTCTTCTTGATATCATCTCTGTTTCTCAAACAGACACACACACACACACACACACACACACAAATACACGCACACGAAATATCCCTGTTTCATTGATTATTCTTGCCTTGAATTTTACTTATATTAATATTTTTATTCCTTTTTTGCTTAATTGACTTGCATTCCATATCATTGCCTATACATTTGTGTCAAAGTCATTTAATTTCTGTGCCATTTTGTATTACACATCTCTTTTGGACAAAATATAGCTAAATTCTACTTTTGCTGCATAAAAAGGCTACTTACATTTAACCCAGTTTGAGAAACACTGCCTTTAATTTTAATGAGAAATGGAACCTATTTGTATTTATTCTGCCACTGATAATTATGACTGCATATCCCAGCTGTCAAATGGGTTTTGTTGTTGTCGTTAGCTTTTATTAACTGTTTCCACTTCTTTTCCTGATTTATACTGGAGGATAGATCTTTTAGTTTCTTTAGTGTGGAAGGGGAACATTCTAATTTTCTCTACTTACCATTCATCTGTAATATTTTGTAGTACAGAGAGGTTGCATTATATATACTTTATAATCAAGAATCAAATAATAAATATGACTTCCCCAACCCTACCTATATAGGAAGAGACTTTTAGCATGTAATTTCCCTCTGCTCTCTACTTGATTATTTTACCTCCATACACCTGCCAAGTTTTTGGAAATCATTTGGAATGTCATCAGATTTATAAAGCCTTTCTTAACACCTGTATTATACTTTACAATTATTTAGGCTGTGTGTGTCTATGTGTTGTTTGGCTAGAATACGTTTTTGAACAATCTTCAGAGTATATGGGCAATATGCCTTTCTGAATCTTTGCATATCTGGAGATATTTTTTTCCCTTTCATACATGAACAATAGTTGGCCTGATTTTCTTTTCCTTTCTAGGTAAACTTCCCCCCTTCCCCTGGAATAGTTTGGTATTTTTTCTCTTTATCTTTGGAGTTCAGAAATATCTCCCAGGATTTAAAAAAAAAATCTTCTCTGTATATTTTATAAAATTATACAAGTAATACATGAATGTGTTCTTTGGGATTCAAAATTACCACCAAGAATGTTTTAAAAGTTACACAAGTAATACATGAATGTTCTCTCAGCTCAGAATTTAAACAATACAAACAAAAATAAAGGTCTTTGTGATGCTCCTCAACCCCAAATCTCTGCCCAGAGTCACCTCTGTAAGAAGTTTAATGTGTATCTCTAGGCATTTTCTAGATATCTGCATACATATAAGTCATCATTTAAAGTTTTTTTTTGTTTTGTGGATTTTTCCATTAAAAATATAACAGTATACTTATTTACCTATGGTTAACTTATGACACTTAGCAGTTTGCCTCCATACCGACTGGCTTCATTTATTTGTTCATTTGTTTGTTTTCTCTGCCGAGTGGCATCTTCCCCTCCAGTGTGATGGGCTGAGGTTCTTTCTGATTATTTGCTATTGGGAACAATTGTGCTGTGAAAAACCTATGTAAAGCCATTTTTGCACAAGGATAAGGGTTTCTCAAGGGCACTTCCAGAAAGTGAATTTGCTGCCTAAAAAGTTACGCACATTTACATCTTTAACAGATATGGCTCAATTTCCCTTCGGAAAGACTATATTTCCCCATGCATTTGTAACACTAGTATTCATTCATCTTTTTAACATTTTTGCCAATCTGATGGGTAGATTCTCATATGGTTTTAATTTTTATTTCCATAAACACCGAAAAGATTTTGGTGCTTTTAAAATCTATTTATTGGCTATTTGTATTCCCTCTTCTCTGAATTGCGTGTTCACATTCTTTGTCCATTCTTCCATGGGCCATATTTTTCTAGTTGATTTGTAAGAGCTCTTTATATATCCTGGACATTCATCCTTTGGATTATATATATGGCAAGTCTCTTCTCCAGCTGCTTATCCCTTATTCTCTGGTGTCTTTGTTATAGAAAAGTTTTAAATATTGAAGTCTTTAAATATAGTGATCTATCTTTTGATTGATTTTGAGTCTTTTTCCACTCCTCACCTCTATCTCCTTTATTAAAATAACTGAGGCCAGGAGTGGTGGCTCACACCTGTAATCCCTGTACTTTGGGAGGCCAAGGTGTGAGGATTACTTGAGTCCAGGAGTTTGAGACCAGTCTGGACAACATAGGGAGATCCCATTTCTACCAAAAAGTTAAAACATTAGCTATGCATGTTGGTTTGCACCTGTGGTCCTGGTTGCTTGGGAGGCTGAGGTGGGAGGATCACTTGAGTCCAGGAGTTTGAGGCCTCAGAGAGTTTTGATTGTGCCACTGCACTTCAGCCTGGGTGGCAGAGTGAGACCCTGTCTCAAAATAAATACATAAATTAAGACAAAATAAAATAGATTTCTGAAAGCTATGTCTTAGAATCAGCTCTTGGATATACTTATCAATTCTATATTTTAATTATTCATTTATGCTTTTTAAAAATAATATCCTGTTTTTCCTCCTTTCTTTGTTTGTGGTTGGTTTTCTTACTTTTTGCCTTGAATGTTTAGTTTATTTATTTTCCTTTTAATGAAAGTGTTTAGTGCTGTGAATTTGCCTCTGAATATATCTAAAACATGGTTATATCTGATATGTTTTCATATATAGTGATCTTATGTTGTTATTTTCTAAATAAGCTTGAAATTATAATTTCAAATCTTCTTTAGTCAATTAGAAGAACACATTTTAAATTCTAAGTGGTTGGGTTTTAAAAAATGTATTCTTTTGTTATTTTCTAGCTTATTTTCAGAGAGTGACCTCTACAATTTTGCCATTTTGGATTTATTGTGGTTTTCTTTGTAGCATGGTATCTGAATATGTCAGTTAGGATCAGGATCATCTGCATGTAACAAAGTCCAAAATAACAGTGGTTTAAACAAAATAGTTTATTTCTCTCTTACTTCAAAGAAGTTTGGAGATAGGCAGGATCCTCACAATGTCATGGTTGTCTATTGTAAGGTACTGGCTTCTGTTGTAAAAAGTCACCCCCGTAGCCCAAGATGGCTGCTGGAGTTCCAGCCATCACAATCACATTCCAGAGAGGAGAAAGAAAAGAAGAATAGTAGACTGTGTCTCTCAACTGAGTTACATTTATCTTTAAGATACAGACTGTCTTTAAAAAGGAGGCTTTTTGGAATTTCCATGTAACAGTTCTGCTTACATTTTATTTAGAATTTAGCTGGGTATATAGTTGATTCCCCAATTTTATAAGGAGTCTATTAGTAAGAAAGAAGGGAAGAATGGTTGATAGGTAGGCAAACAAGAATGGCATAATAACTTTTATAAATTTTCCATTAACACTTTAAAATGGCATAATAACTTTTATAAATTTTCCATTAACACTTTAAAAGATACACAATTTGGTAATATCATCTCTTTGTCAAACTGGAGAACTGGGTATTTGAAATGGCAACAGTTGAATGTGGGGCCCATTTTTCCCTGAGAAGCCAAATGGACCCTTACACAATTACCAGCTGCCATCAAGTGGGAAGAACTGGCTAACCCAGTAGATGCCAGCACTGCCTTCAGTTCACAAGGGGTTACTGAGGCGTTTCTACTCTCTCCTTACCCTACCCAAGAAAGGCCCATCATCACAGGGTCCCTATGGCCCTATAGGCAGGAGGCGGACGTGGATGCTGATCCACTCCCATGCCATTTAGGGGTTCATTACTGAAGCAGATGCTGTGAATGTCCTGTCAGGACCGATCCTCTCCCAGCCTGGAGCAAACATCCCTCTGTGAATAAACATGTATGGTATAAGAAGAGGATGCCCTGACCCCCAAGATCCTGTGTGAATACTTGTTGGAGGTGAAATGGGCAGCATGCCCTGGGATACCTCCCAGCAGCCCTCCGAGGCAGCCAGAAATGACAGGGCTCACCTGTTCCCACTTCCTAGGCCCAGATATCTGTATTCTGAGGTTCAGAACAGCTGAGCCAGAGGCTGGGTCTCCAGAGGAGCCATTGGATTTGGAGAACTTGTGGCCTTCCACCTTGGCACTTTCACGTAGACAAGCAACATGGTCCATCCCCACTCCTTCCCACCCCCAGGCCACTGCCTCGCCTTGTGTGGAAGGAGCATGCTGGCTGCTCCAGCACTTCTGTAGCCCATCAGCTCCTCCAAGGCCCTGCTGTCACCTGGTAGCACGGAACATTTCAGCAAATGCCTGGTCTGAAGGGGAGTGAAGGTTCCAGTCCACACCTTAGGAAAGCCCCTGGTCTGATGGAGTGGGTAAGAAAATATACGCATGCAGAAGCCACTAAAAATGCTTACCAAAATAGAAACGAGGGTGCCAGCGAATGTGCTAGGAACTGGGTCCCTGAGTGATGAAGGGAAGGGGCGAGTAAGGCTGGCAGGTGCCTCAACTGAGAAGCTTCTGGAAACCACAGTCAAGTTGCCTTCTGCCCAGGTGAACATCCCCAACTTGACCCTGATGCTGTTCCCACTGTGCCCGGGAGTCACCTCACCCTACTCTGCTCGGCCCCCGGTGCTCAGGAGAAACAAGCTGGTTTTCTCCCAGAGGCTGGTGCCAGTTTAGTCAGCAGATTTCACAGATCCACTGGCAACCATGTAGTGTCTTATTTTAAGCTTAACATTTGAAGATGGGAACTTTTCCCCCCTTCGGTGTGTGGCAAAGAGATCCCAATTTATACATAAGCACCGCAGCTAAGCCGGTGCACCAAGGCTGTCCCTGAGGCTCTGTGGTTCATCGCTCCCTTTCTGCAGGTATCTTTCCAGAAAAACCCTGCCAGCATGGTCGCTTCTTATACACGGCCTCTCCCTTCCCAGGTTTCCCCTAAGCGCTGCACTGCCACTTCCTTGCACGTGGCTGGGAAGAAGCAGAACTAGGCTTGGCCCTGATGGTCTGGCCTCATCCTGCCCGCCGTCTCCATTTCTCCACTGCTCCTGTGCCCTCTTCCCTTGGCTGCTGTGGAATGCCTCGGATGCCAGGGCCTGGGTTTCCCTCATGGGCCCGGGGCTCTCCCAGAGAGCATTTGCGCCTCTCTCAGCCCTGAGCTCCCCACAGTGCTGCTTCCCACCCTTCCCCTCCCCTGTCATATCTGGAACTCTCAGAACTCAGGAACTATTTCCAGCCCAGAGTGCTGAGGAGGACGGACTGTGAACACCTAGTCATTGGGTCTGGTGGCCTTAGGTTAAGTCTAAATCCAATTTCTGTCTTGAGACGTTAAGAGCTTGGACTTTGTACTTTGCACTCCTTCATTTTAACACACAATGATCACTTGGACTTAGAGACGCCAGGTATCAGTAGGTGCTGGTGTAGGTCACTTCATCTCCAGGGGTAGGGTAGACCACAAAGGGTTCACTTTATGTTAGGACTTGGCATGTCCCAGGGCCCTCCTGACATCTCCCAAGCCTCCTTATCCCTCCTCTTCTTTTTTTTTGCACATTTAAATCCCAGTCCCAGTGTTCTCCCTGGCCTTCCTCTAGCATTACCGGACCCCAGCCACGTTGACCTAGCTCACCACACAGGAGGTGTCTCTCCACTGACGTTAGAATCAACTGATTGATATGGGGTGAACGTTCATTTGACAGAGAGATCTTCTTTAACTGGCTGGCATCCTTTAAGTAGCAACGATACACTGAAGTGTAACTTTCAGATCATTAGCCACATAAATCAGAAGATGGAGACAAAGTAGAAAGAAAAAATAGGACACCTGTTGGGTATTGGGGTACTGGGACCCATGGTGGGTCTATCAATGACAAAGAGGAACATTTTGGAGTTGAGCGAGTCAGTGTGGCAGAAAGGGATGAGATGTAAAGATACTTGCTCTACCTGTGAGGGCTCCTGAGTATGCGAGGAGGCAGCGTTGAGGGGCCTCATTTCCCTGAAGCTTATGGAAGCTCTCGAGACAGACAGACTTTCCACAGCTTTTTCCTGCTGAGATGAATGGTGCAGAGAAGGCACGCAGGGTGCCGGGGAGGGTGATGGACCTAACCTCACTGTGAGAGTCAGAGGAGACTTCCTGGAGGAAGTGATGCCTAAGCTAAAACCTGAAGGACAAGGAAGGAGGGATTAACCAAGTGGAGGTGGGGTGAAGGGTGAGAGGGTTTATTTCCACCATTATTTTGGTGAACGAGACAGTTCTGTACCCCTGGCTTCAGTTTTACCGCCCAATTGTTTTGACGCATACCCCATTTCCTCTCCAGATTTCCGATGCTTTAAAAAAAACAAAAAACAAAACAAAACAAAAACCCTTCTCCTGTAGTTTGAGTCAGTTTTGTATGGGAGGTGGCCAAGAGGGTGGGGGCTTGCTCCGTTCTGAGTCCTGATATCATGGAACGCAGAACTGTGGCAGTGGCCTTACCCTTCCTACCTTTATCTTCAGCTGTTCATGTCCCACTTCTGTTCAAGCAGATTGAGATATTTGGGGGTGCCTCTCTCCCAGATTGAGACCTGATCTTTCTGCAGCAGTTAGAATACTCTGAAGGAGGAGGTCCAAAGTGAAGATGTGATTTTTCTTGTAGCAAGTTACCATATGGGTGCCATTGGCCCCATTCCTTACTCTGTCTGGAGACAAGGCTCAAGCACAAACTGCCCCTCTTCCTGGGCCTGTCGAGGCAGCCCCAGAGTTGGGCTGATGGCCCCTAGGTTGGGTGAGTTTGATAAGCAAGGCTAATTAGGAACCAGCATCCCTAGTGAAGACTTAATTCAAGGCATATTCATAATGGTACAGAATTTTGGATTAAAAAGGACAGTATAGTCACTCTTCATATGTAGTAAGCCATGTATTAGCTAGCTCTTGCTACCACAGTGTGGTGTAGAAAACGTCCACAACACTTCAGTGGCATCCGTGAGCATTCATTGATTCATTTTTTTTTTTGAGACAGCCTCGCTCTGTGGGCTCCTTTGCCCAGGGTAGAGTGCAGTGGTGCAATCTCGGCTTACTGCAACCTCCACCTCCTGGGTTTAAGCAATTCTTGTGCCTCAGCCTCCCAAATAGCTAGGATTACAGTCGTCTGCCACCACCCTCAACTATTTTTCACATTTTTACTATAGATGGGGTTTCGCCATGTTGGCCCGGCTGGTCTCGAACTCCTGACCTCAGGTCATCCTCCTGCCTCGGACTCCCAAAGTGCTGGGATTGCAGGTGTGAGTCACTGTGCCTGGCCCCGTGAGCATTCATTCTTAGGGATCTGCGGTTGACTGGGGTTTGCTGGTCTAGACGAAGCTTGACTGAAGCAGTTCTGCATCTCACTGTGATCAGCTGAAGGTGACCTGACCTGGGATGGACTGTGCCCTCCTGTCTCTCCTCCTCCTTGGATCAGGGATTTGTCAGGGATGTCTTCTTGTGGCAATGTTAGATGCCCCGGAGGCATGAGGCCTCTGAGGCAGGGCTCAGAACTGACACACTGCCACGTCCTCCCACATGCCATCGACCAGAGCAAGTCATATGGCCAACTGGAGCCAAAAAGTGGGGAAATAAATTCCTTCTGGGATGAGGCTGTGGCAAGGGTATGGATGCAGGGAGTGGGAAATAATCTGGACCAAAGACTCAATTTCCCACCCCACCTGCCTGCAATTAGGACTTAATAAATGGAGTCAGGAGTGGATTGTCCCAGTCCAGCAGAGATCTTTCCCTGGCCAAGAATTATTTAATGACTAGCAGTGTTCTTCCATACCTGGGTGTGGGCCCAGCTTTGTCCTGAATGCCATGGGGGGCATCGGGAGAACAGGGAAAAGCCCCAGTTTTACCTTCTGGAGCTCTGTTCCCTGAGGGTTAAGACTTGTGTTCCAAGACAAGATGGAGATGAGACAATGTTCAGTGGTGTAATGCTGACTGCAGAGCTCACAGAAAGAAACCAGCAAAGGCTAGGAAAGAACTACATGGGAGAAGAGGAATGACACTAGCAACTGGCATGCAGGGAGCGCTTGCTGCAGGCCACACGCTGAGCCCAATTCCTTCCACACCTTACTTCCTCATAACCATCCTGAAAGGTACCAGGATTGTCCTCCACTTGACAGGTGAAGCAACAGGCACAAAGATCTTGTGTGACTTGCCTGTGGTCACACAGCTGGTAAATGCTGGCACCAGCATTTGATGACCAGAGCCTAAGCGTTAATCACTAGGTCCATGGTGGAACACCCAAGGGGAAGGGGAACAGCAAAAGTACAGACAGATGTGCAGAGGGCTCAGCTGCCAGGGGGCTGGAGCAGCAGAGAGGACTTCAGCCATGTTACGAACTATAAATGGGAGCAGAGATAGGATGTGCGATTTGGCCAAGGTCCTGAAGGAAGATAGGGTGGAGGCTGGGCTAGAAATCCTAGCTGTTGGCTCCTGTTTCCCTCTCCTTCCACTTTCCTTGGTACCAGCCACATTCTGGGCACTCTCCACCCGTCTGCGTGGCCACGCCTGAATCGTTTCCCTCTTGGAAGAGGTGCAATCCACTGGCATTGAAGCTGGGTGGACTGGCTCCCTCTCTCTATCCATCTCTTTCTTCCTTTCCCCTGCCATGTTCTGGAAAGGGCAGCGGGAGAGAATGTGGGCAGGTTGCACCAGAGATATACATCTGAGAGCTGAAGGGAACATTTATTTTTAATTTAGACTTAAAAAGAAAAAAGGAAGTTATAAAATATCTGCTCTTGCTCCTGGGATTGTGCAGATGGTGCTGCATTTTGCCTAATAGGGAATGGGGCTGGCATCCTCGTGCTTTTGGTCCCCGCCTGACTGTAAGGACCTGGAGGGCAGGATCCCTGCTTCCCTGCCTCAGCCTCACATGGCCCCCTAAGGCTCCGTTTGGCCGGTGCAGCTCAGTGCTCCCTGTCTTCTAACCTCAGCCTCTCCAGACTCTCTTCTGGGCTCCCAAACCTCCTCTGCAGTCAGACCAGTCTCTCCACTGTCTCAGCTGTCCCTGCTCCTGTGTCTGCACCCCCTCGACTCACTCCTACCTCCGCCTTCATTAGATAGCCGGGACACACTCATCCCTCCCTTCCTGAACTCCTGTTTGAATGTTAAAATTTATCAACTTTACTCACACCCAAATACTTCATTAAATCATCTTGTCGTTTTCAAGCCTAGGTGTTATAAAGGATGTTCTCCTACATTTTCTTGTCTGGTTTTTGATTTTATTGTGGTTAAGGAGTGTGTGTGTGTGTGTGTGTGTGCACGTGCACGCGCACATGCGCACTCATTCCTCTTCTCTGGCATTCTCCATTGGGAACAGCAAATAACCTGGTACACAGAAGAAGCTCCCCATAAATGGATGTGGAGTGCTGACTGGATCCCCTCTCTCTCTGTGCTCAGGGGGATGAGCTGGAAAAGGAACACCCTAAAATCAGTCAAGGCCCCCAAGCCAGGAACCAGGAGACCTGATTTTCTAGCTTGCAGTGAAGCCATGGACAGATTGCTGAATTTCTCTAAGCCTCAGTTGTCCCATTTGCAAATTATCAAAAGTAATCTCTGCTTCGACCCCCAAGGTTAATATGAGGATTATGGTAAGTGAAATGCTTGGCAAAATCAATCAGTCAGTCCATCTCTTTAAGAAAGAATGCGGATACTTTTAAGAGTTAGGGGTGCCAGCATGGACCCAACATCCATGTTAGGGCAGGAGGTTGGGATAGGAGATGGGGGTTATCCAACAAAGTAAAAAGCTCGCTGGTCACAGAGTTATGGCCAATGTGTGTGTGTATGTGTGTGTGTGAGTGGTACATAGCCCGGTTACTAGTTTAGTTTAGACCTCCAGTTTGTTCTGGAAAAGACTTGATGTCACTTTTAAAAATGCATGCCACTAAAGATAAATCAAGTGAAGATGAAAATGAGACAAAGGGAAGGTTAGGAAAGGGAAGATAAAATGAAGCCAGAGTGAGGTTTGGGCACAGAATCTAGCAGTGTGGGTCTGTACACTTGGCAGATATGGCCATAGAGAGCTGGCGTGAACTTCTTGATCGTGCAGAGAGGCTCAGTTAAATGGCCCAGTGTCTGCAAGGCACACCAGTTACTCAGATGCACAGTTTCTGACCGTGAGACTGGAAAATCTTTCCCCCGAGAGGATTATAAAGGGAACCCTGTGGTGTTGTGGGCAGTGTCCTGGACAGCAGTCATCTGTTAAATGCAGTGAGTCCCACTGGGATGTGTCTTAGGACGTTCATGGTGGTCTAAGCATAGTTCCAGGGGTAAGTAGTGATTCAGGGGAGAAGACAGTGTAGTCCATAAGATACCATGTTCAGTAGATTCCAGATCAGGGGATGACATGCTGGGCTCCAAATAGCGAACAACCTCATTAACTTCCTCCAGTGGTAGGAGGCAGTCAGACCTGCATACACTACACATACGAGCACATTCCCCTTCACCCAACCCCCGCCCTGTCCCTGTCCCCTCTTCTAGGCTTGGCGTCCTCCCTCTGGTCTGGCTTCTAACTGGGCCCCCAGATAGGAGGAGGTCCATGGTTTCCTGGGATACTCCCTAGCAGATGGGATCCCATTACAGACAATGAAACTGTCTCTGTTGATTTCACACCTACTACCTAAAATCTGGGAGTAGAATTTTAAACTGAGGTCAATTCTTTCACTTTCATAGGTAAGAAAGTTAGAGCCCCAAAGGAGATCATCCTCTGCCAGAGATCACACAAGGACCGAGCTGAGTCTAAGACCCAAGTTCCCCTGATTCCCACTCTAGTTCCCTGAGCTGCCACTGCAAAGAAAAAAAAAATCAAGTTGGGACCTCATTCTGGGGAGAAAATCTCATAATTCCTCATTGGAGCTATGAAATAGCTTTATATTATGTAATTTTATTCAAACCAATACGAGCCAATAAATATAGATTGTGTGTGTGTGTGTGTTCGCTGTTTTAAAACATTTTAATGTTTAAAACATGATTTACTGATGCTGCTGGGGATGTCTAGAATTTGATTTACTCCATATTATTGAGTGTTTATACTTGTTCCTTACAGAAATTCTTGCCAAAGAGCCATTTTATCTATAGGAATAATAAATAAGTCAATATGTGGATGGTTGTGCACATTTTTCCCATATGCAGCGGGACTTGGTAGATGTTATTTTGCCTACAAACACTCAAAAGGTAAACTGGAGAGATACATGTGGATCCCTGAAGTCCAAGCCTTGGCCAGTGTCAAAATCAGACCATTCATCTTGACTTAAACAAAAAAAACAGTCAGCAAGTCTGGGTCTTAGGTGCTATTTGGGCTTTTGGAATAATGGATCCACACCTGTGTTTCCATACTTAGCCATATGTGTATATTTGTTTATTTCTTCATTCATTCCTTTACTCATTCAACAAATATGAGAAATCTATGTTTCATTCAGTCACTTAAACATGGTATAGGTTTTTGCTTTATGGAAATTTACAGATAACATACAAATTCCCCCAACTTGTATTTTCAAAGCACTTAAGGCCTTTGAAATTATTTTTGTTTAATTTTCACAAAAATCTTATGGGATGGCTAGGGTGAGAGGAAGTCAGGTAACCTGGGTAGAAACAAAGGGATTCCTTTTGTTTGCTTGTTTTTATTGCCCCCCAATTGTGGAAATAATGCAGCAAGTCTGTTGTTAAAAAGAATACAGAAATATTTAAGTTTGTGCAAAAGTAGTCTGTAACCCAGCCTCCAGAGAGATCCATGCTACAGATTTTTTCATGCTTAGAGATGTGTGTGTATGCATGCGTTTGTGTATATGGTTATATATATATAAGACGATTTTTCTTTAAATAAATAAGATTATGCGATAATATAATGCTGCAACTTGGTTTTTTCCCATGGCACACCCTCTCCCTCAGTGGGCCTCAGTTTGTGTGTCCACGGCATACCACATCAGTTTGTACAGATCCAGCTCACTCGTTTGCGGCAGTGTATTTTTTCTTTGCGAAAGCATAGGATGTTTCTTTTGCCTTTTTCAGCATTTCTTCTCTCTCATTCATAGGTAGTCGGTCTTCTCTTGCCCAACCAGACACTGGCATCCACTATTTTCTGGCAGGTAACAGTCTCCCAGCAAACAGGGCTCCTGAAGGAAGGGCCCACACATGTGGTGGTTAAGAACTCCCTGTCCTGGTGTCTCCTTCCCTGTCCAGACCCCACACAGGGTCAGTCCACCCCCACACCTCCCCTACCCCAGAACCCACTGAAGGAAAACTAGGACTTTGTCCCTGCTGAGCAGGTCTCCAGCAGCCCAGCATGTCTCAAGCCACCATGTGTTACTCTAACCTTTGGACATAGGTGATGAGAGCTGTGTGTCCCTGCCTGGAACATGCTGGCTTGCCCTCACTTTGTCCCTTGGCTGCTTGTCTGAAGGCCAGTGCCCCTGAGGCCCATAGCCTCATTTTGACATCAGCCTCCCCCACATCTACAGAGGAAGGTGAATCCACACCTAAGCTGAGGTCGTAAAGTGCATCACAAGCCCTGGTCCCTGCCCTTGGAGACAGTCTGAGGTGTGACTCCATGAAAATAGTTGAGGATGTCTCTCTGTGTGTGCAGAGAAAGAGGGTCAGGAGAAAAACCAATCTGTCTTCTAGGAGAAAATGTCAGTCTTCCCCTGAACAAAACCCCTGACAGCCTCTGTGTCTGGGAACTGGAAGTGCAGGACACTGGACTGGGAGATGTTTGAAAGAAGCGCAGGACTCTCAGTCATTCTAGGCCACCTTTTGTCCAGCAAGTCATAATAAAGATGGTGTGACAAAGGCAGTGGGGTGTGCGGGGGCAGTGAATGCCATCATTCCAGGAGAGTTAACTGTCTCAGTATCAGGTGGACTGCTGGGGTGCACAGGACCTCATCTAGGAACCGAGAGGCTTCCCAAGATGCAGGGCTTCCAGTGCTAACACCAGCATAGTCCTGGGCAAACCAGGATGGTGGGCCATGCTAACCAGCAGCATGGGCAGCACCATGTGAGCTGGAGACTGCATGCTGTGCCTTTCTGGGGATGTGTGGCCTCCTGGGGTCCAGGTCTGGCTTCCCAGGAGGTGACTGCTCCTTCCCTGACTTCTCTCATCATTGCCTTTCAGTGGCTGAACCAGAGCCACAATGCCTGTGTCAACTATGCAAACCGCAATGCTACCAAGGTAAGCATCACTGCCCTCTGCCCAGTAGTGGGGTTCAGGATGAGAAGGCCCAGTGAGCCTCCCTACAGCGTGACATGTCACCATCAGTGGCTGCTTCTTGGTTAAGCATTGCCCTCCTCCAGATATCTTATTTAAAATGCCAACCCTTCAGGTTGATTGGCTGACTCAGACAGTACTTGGCTGAGGTCAGCTGGAGTCTCTGGGCTGGGAGTCCTCTGGGGAGGGGCTGTTTACATGAAGTGAAGAAGGGCCATTAAATGGGAGCAGTGCAAGGGATGAGTTCCGCTGGCTTTTGGATTCTTTGATAGCTCTTACACATGGGTTTTGGATCATGATGATATCAGCTACTTGGGGCCAAATTCCCCTAAAGCTTCCTCCAAGCTTTCTGGAAGCTGCCTCAGTGTCCCCAACTCCCGACTGCTGGCCACAGGCTGAAGAGCCGCTCCTGAGTAGGGAGGATCCAGGGCTGGTACCTCCTCTCCAAAGTCCCCTGCACTCCTTGGAGAGCTTGTGGTGGAGGCCTAGTCACCCTTCTGTTGTCCAGGAAGGGCTGCTGGGCCCCTGCTTTGCTGGCAAGGCCACATCTTCCCCCACTTCAGTTCAAAGGCAAAAAAGGCAGGATGTATCTAGGTCCCCTTTGGGAGCCGGTTGGTTTGGGGGTAGAGGAGAGTCTTAACATTTGCTAACCTTGCGGGAGAGGAGGGCCATCGAGTTAGGAGCTGGCCTGGGCCATAGGAATTGAGAGGCCTGATACTCTGTGAGTACCCCTGACATCTAAACCTCTACTCCAGGTCTCTCTCATAGGCTTCATATATGGACATCTCTGCTTGGATGACTCCCATTTATCTTAAACCAAACATCTCTAAACCTGCAGTTGTAGCACAGGACAAGTTCCTTAGCTTTTTCTTAATTGTCTGTGTTGGAACTTGGGGTATATTTTTCTGTAGCGATATTGGGCAGCTATCATCTGTTGACATAGGAGCCCAGTTGTTCCATGGGCTAACCAGGCCTATGAGAGCCTTGACCCTGGCATTTCCACCTAGAAAGCGCTCCAGGTGCCAAACAGCCCCCTTGCAACATTTAGCCTCTAAACCGGAGACTGCTTGCCCCAGCCATCAGTGGTCCATGTTGGCCTTGCTGTTCTCCACCGCCAGCTAGCACTATCTGCCAGTGACCTTTCTACAACAGGGCAGGAGTGAAGTAGGCCCTTCAGCATCTCCTTGGATAATAGTGCTTTATATTTCTACATTGGGAACTGAGCTGAGGATGGCCCAATTCCTTGTGGTCCTGTGGGGCCTCTTTTCACCCACGTTCCAGGCTGGAGGGCAGGATGCTTCTTGCTGGCTGGGACAGTGTACGAGGGGGAATATGGGAGCTTTGGGTACCCAGTGGGCCTGAAATTCTTCTTTTGTTTTACAGCCTTCACCTGCATCCAAGTTCATCCAGGGCTACCTGGGAGCCGTCATCAGCGCCGTCTCCATTGCTGTGAGTACTCCCTCCCTTGCTCCTTCTTGGCTCTGCTGCTCTGGAGCCACCGTACTCAGCATTGCACATGGATGCTTCTCTGAGGGCCAGGCCAGGCAAGGATGTGGGAGACAGGTTTCTGTGGGTGGGCTGTCGGGACAGGCTTTCCAGGCCAAGAAGAGGCTCCGGTAGACAAAGCACAACCTGGCGCTCCCTGTTTTGGAGAGCAGGTGAGGAGGTGAGGTGGTGCCCAGGGGCACCAAGGCAGGACATCTTTCTTGAGTGGGGCTGCGGTTGCCCAGCACTCTGCGGAAGAGCCGCTCCTCGTTCTCAGTAATGTGGCTGGGGCGGGGGGTGCACAGGAATGACCCTGCAAGGCTGGCCCATGTGCCCACTTCCCTGAACTCTTGCTGAGCTGCCAGGGCGCTGCTGTTCCCTCTCTGTGGCCTTACTGGTGTCACACGTCCATCCTCTCCTGAAGACTTGTCAGTGCTGAAGACAGGGGCATTAGGCTCACTCTGTGTCTCCATAGTACTTTGAGGCCAGAGCAGCTACTCATTAGGGGAGGTTCAGAGACCAAGCGTGAGCGTAGGGTGGGTGTGACTCCCTGCTTCCCAGAGGAGGTCAGAGGGCAAGTGACACAGTCAGGGGCCTGTGTCAGAGCCGGAATAGATGCTCAAGCTGCCAGGGCCTTCTGCACGCTCGTCCCGCCCTGAGCCCACCCCTGTGCCTACATCTGGCTCTCTCTGGATCCCCACTGGACTGGCCTTCTATAGCCGACATTAGAGGGCAAAGGACCCCTTCACAACTCTATCGTTTCATTCATTACACAATGAATTAATGTAACTGGTAAGAAAAAATAATTAGAAAACGAAAACCAAACAACATTCACATAGCTAAGCACAGTGGGGCACGCCTGTAGTCCCAGCTACTCAGGAGGCTGAGGTGGGAGGATCACTTGAGCCCAGGTGTTGGAGTCTGTAGTGTGCTATAATTGCACCTGTGAACAGCCTCTGCACTTCAACCAGGGCAACACAGCGAAACCCCATTCAAAAAAACAAAAGGCCTGGTGCAGTGGCTCATGCCTGTAATCCCAGCACTTTGGGAGGCTGAGGCAGGCGGATCACCTGGGTCAGGAGGTCAAGACCAGCCTGGCCAAGATGAGGAAACCCCATCTCTACTAAAAAAATAAAAAAATTAGTCGACATCATGATGGGCACCTATAATTCTAGCTATTCAACCCAGGAGAATTGCTTGAACCCGGGAGGCAGAGGTTGCACTAAGCCAAGATCACGCCACTGCACTCCATCTCCCCAACAAAAAAGGTAATAATAAATAAATAATAAAAATTGAAAAAAATTAGAAAAAAACCATTCAGCTGAGCAAGATGGTGTGCGCCTGTATTCCCAGCTACCCAGGAGGCTGAGATGGAAGGATCACATATGGCCAAGTTGGGCAGCATAGCAAAATCTTATCTCTAATGAAAAAGAAAATATTCACATGTAATGAAACATTCATATATAGTAACCTTTTGGTAAAACCTACTTTCCTCATCTTTCCAGTGCCATTAAGTAAATACTGTATTATAACTGTTCACAGCTGTATAATCACCCATTGTACCATACACTACAGTTTAATTCACCATTCTTCTAAAGGAGGGATTTGGGGTTGTCCTGAAATGGCCTCATTTATTTCACTCCCACATAGACCAAGTCATCTCCAAATAGCTGTGAAGTGGGATGTCCCATCTCATGCCCAAAATCTCTTCCCTAAATCCTTACGTCTTCACAAAAGCAAGAAGCCAGACATTGCAGACCTATTCAGATGACTCACTAAGAGACTGCTGACCCGCCACCCTGCTTGCCCTGCAGCCCAGCTGGAGACTTCATCTGGGATTCTGACAAACTGGGGGTTCCTTATTCTGGGGACTTGCTGGGTGAAGGCCAAGGGCTCTCCTGAGTCGGGGAAAGGGCTCTGTCACCTCCACCTTGTTCCTTGTGATGAGAGAAGCTGATGGTAGGCTTAGCTTGACAGATCAAAAATCCCATTCCCTTCTTTGAGACTCAGGGGTGAGGTGGGAAGAGGAGCCACATAGGGAAGGATGCTGAGTGGCCCTGAATGGAAAGGTGTGAGTGAAGGGGATCATTGTCCTGCTGGACTTCCTTCTGCAGGCCTGGGGCACGGAGAACAAGAATTCAGTTTCTCAGCCTGGGTAACATGGCAAAATCCTATCTGGTAACATGGCAAAATCCCATCTCTACCAAAAATGCAAAAAAATTAGGCATGATGGTGCACACCTGTAGTCCCAGCTACCCAGGAGGCTGAGGTGGGAGAATCGCTTGAGCCCAGAAGGTCAAGACTGCAGTGAGCCATGATTGTGCCACTACACTGCAGCCTGGGCGACAGAGCAAACCCCTGTCTCAAAAAAAACTTTTTCTGAGAGCTCCAAGCCCTCTGTATGTCCAGTCCTCACTGCCCCAACTGAGGGACCATCAGCCATTCCATCCCAACACTTGCCAAGGCAAACCTAGCACAGATTTGTGTGGTATGGGTTCTGAAGACAGAGTTATTGGGGGACTTGGAGCCCTCTGGGGTTCCCAGAGCTGAGATCTTGCTGGGCAGGGGCTGGGCCTCACCTGCGGCTGTGCCTGTGCTGGGGACTCCCTCCTTTCTCCCTCTGGGAGCTCCTGCAGCCCTTGAAAGGCTTTCCCCAATCACTCCAGCCCATACCACTCTCCCTCCCCACAAGTCCTGGAAACTCCTGTCCTCCCTACTCATACTCTATTTCACCATGTCCCCTTCCCCTCAGTGTTCTACAGTCTCAGCCCCATCCCCACTGGATTACAAGTTACCCAGGGACAGGCACCATGGTTTCTCCCCCATGGAGAGGAGCACAGGCCACTGCCCCATAAATACTTCTTAATTAGGCCACTGGTTGATCGCTGGCCTTGAGGCCCCTCTCCTTTCTGATGTGCGAGTCCTAGCGGTGGCAGCGTCCCTCTGCCTGACGTCTTCACACAGTGAGGGTCTAACTCCGGCAGATGGAGTGGAGTTTCTGACTTGGAAAATCGGCAGCTTGCTTGCTTTTCTTTTCTTTTGTGTGTGTAAATCACAAAACCTCTGAAGAAAGAAGCTTTATTTTCCTTTCCCTTGTTCTCTGGAACCCCAGGTCCCACGGCCTCATTAACTGATCTCTGCTTCAATTAGTGACAAATCCCCTCCCAGGGTGAGCCTGTTAGGAGGAGATGACCTGCAAACAAGTGTCATGGCCCCAGTGGTTGGCCCAGCTCTGGCATTAATTAAAACGAGTCCCTACAAGCAGGCGGCATGGATGGGGGCCGACAGGCAGCGAGCAGGTCCTTGGGACTGAGGGCTAGTGGGAGTGGGGGCCAGCCTCTTCTGGGGGCCCTGAGAGCCCCCTCCCCCACTCAGAGGAGCCCTGACCTTGGCGAGTAACCCCGGGATCAGGGATCCCCAGTTCGCATGCCCCCAAGTGAAGTCTCCTGCTGGTTGATGGACCACCAGGGTGGGATTAGCAGCCTCTTGGTGAACCTTCTAAATAGATTTGGCAATGTCTGGCTGCTTGCTTGAGAATAAAAAAGAAATCCCGTCTTAAGTTATTTTTGAAATCTAACAGTTTGCTGTCTTTTAACAAAGGAAGCCTCTCTCAATCCTCACTGTTTCTTAGTTTTGAGAGTTTGCGTTAAGTGTTTCTGTGGGCGGCCCTCCCCCAGCCCCGGCTACATGAGGGTAAGAGGAGGCAAGACCGGTTGACTCCCATCCGGGGACTGTGATGTGCCGGCACTTTGCAGGCGCTGGGGGCTGCAGGGACTAGTGTGTCCTTCAAGGCGCTGGGAGGGGAAGCTAGAACGCTCTGTGGTATAATCAGAATTATGATGAAGGTGACCCCAGGGTGTGGTGGGAGCAGGGGAGGGGCCCCTACTTCACACAGGGCTGACTCGAAGGACAGAGTGGAGAGAGCCAGGGGCTGACAGGGTGGGTGTCCCAGAGAGAGGGCTTGGTACATGCAGAGATGCACAGGAGAGCATGACCAACTCCAAGCGCGGAACAGGAGGGTGGCCAGCAGGTAGGGAACGATGGTGATCGTGAGTGGAGGAGGATCAGGGTCAGTCAAGAGGCGCTGTGAGTGCCTTGCTCAGGGGAAAGGAGGCCACGCCTGGAGCTCTGCCTGGGCTCTGGGAACTGGGTGTTGCAGAGGGTGCAGGTAGAAGTGGGCTGGAGGAGAAGGGGTGGGGCCACCCTCATGGACGAGGGGCCTGGATGAGGGTGGATGTGAGGCTGCAGAGGAAGACTCAGGGATGAAGTGCTGTGGGCCAGTCAGGAGCTACCTGGGGGAGCCACATGATGACAGGAACTTCATGTCCATTCCTCACACCCTTCCCTTCCAGCTGGGTCTTAGCTCCCTGAGGTCTTTCCCTGTTGGGGCAATGCTGAGCTCCATTCCCAAAGGTTCTGGGCCCTGGGGGGTCCTTTCTATGTAGAATGCAGTGACTGTTTACTGCCAGACACTGGCATAGAGAGAGGGGTTCCAGGGGATTGCTGGGCTGAACCTGTTCACCTTCCAGTTCCCATTGCTTACTGACAACTCCATGTCCCTGGATAGTCAGACTGGAATGGCTAGCACTTCTGGAGTTTTCCTGCAGTGCACCAGGCATTGTTTAAGTGTTCATCCTCATTTTACAGACAAGGAGACTGAGGCATGGAGGTGAAGTAAGTGACAGGGCCTACCCAGGCTTAATCACACACAGAGACCCCTTTTTCCTCCTGCTCCCCCTGTGGCATAAGGAGGTGGGAAAAGTCAAGTGGTGTTCTCAGCTTCTAGGTTGGAGAAGCTATTACCATGCCGCCTGGTAGACAAGTCCTTCCCCAGGTACTCTGAGAGCAGTGGGGACTGGAAGACATTTTTTGAGAGGTTCTTTAGGTGGAACAGAGTTCGACCCTCTGCTCACCTTCATACTTGGTTCCTGGGCTTGTGCTTTCTAGCCATAGTCAAGTCAGTGGCATGTATTTGTCCCTGGCCCAGAGCATGCCCCGCCACCTGCAAGACACGGCCTGGCTGGCTCTGTGGTGGAGGGTGTATCCCAGGCCCTCTGTTCTTCTCCTGGCTGGAGAGAGGTAGCAGGGCGACAGCACCTGGGAATCCTGGACCAGACTATTGTCTTGCTGGGTTCAGGGCATGGCTTTAGGTTTGGAGGGCCCATGGTATGGACCCTGTAGCAGAATCTGCAGTTTTCAGAAGCCTGCAGACAGTGACGGTGGCAGTGCGGGTCAGACACCGAAAGCAGCTCTGTGTCTTTTCTGGGTAGGAGAAGTTGTTGCCCCCTCCTATGTAGAAGGGGTCTGCTGTAATCAGTTTCCCAGCAGGCAGCCCCCAGCCCTTGTGGGGCATGGTTCAGGGGTCAGGGTTGGTCACTATTGCCAGCAAAGAAGCCATTTGGTCACTGCTGGAGCAACTGATGTTTTAGCCTGTGCAGAGTTCTGCCCAGCTACTTGGCCACTTTGCTGCTGACCCCATTGCCAAGCAACAGGCTGGCTGGAGGTTGGAGAATAGTTGACCTCCATGGAGGGTCTTGGGTCCACTTGACCACCAATGTGGTCTACCAAGTGCGCCCTCTGGTGGATATTTTTGGTACTTCACTGATTCCTTGATCTTCCCAACACTTGCCCTCAGTGCCCACACAAACCCCTAACCCTTGGTTTACATTGTTATCCACCACCCAAGAGGGACCCTCCTTTTAGGCATGCCCCTTACTCCATTGTTCTTCAGGGTCATTTGGACCCTCATAATGACTGGTGCAGCAGAGTCTGCAGACTGTCGTCTGAGTGCCCTGCAGACAACTTGGTATTTCATGCTTCTGATCCTCAGCTGAGCCCTCTCCCTTCCTAGCCTTCTACTCATCCTTCAGGGCTCGGTTAAGCATCCCCTTCCTCAGGAGCCTCATGAACCTTGGGCCCACTCCCTCAAGGCACCTCCTTGTAGCAGGTAGCCAGATCCTTGCAAGCAAGCAAGCCAAGCAGTCCTGCAGGGCTGTGTGGCTCTTCCAGTGCCACTGAAGGCTTTAAGTAAGCCACCATGTGTTTTCAGACTTCACTCTGACTGCTGTAGAGAGTAGATGATTGGGGGCAAGAGTGGAAGCAGGGGGCCTGGTTAGTTGGCACACAGTCATCCAGGGAGAGAGGCTGTGTGCTGAGCAGTGGGAGCAGGGAGAGCAAACAGCTTACATTCATGACATCCGGGAGATGCACCAAGATGCCATGGTTGCATATGGGCCCTGGGAGGCTCCTGCCCAGGAATGCTCTGAGGTCTCTGGCATGAGAAGCAGAGCTGGAAATGGGCGAGGAGGCTGGGGTGTGGGTGAGGAAGAGCAAGACAGCCTTCATTTGGCATGTGAGAAGGTGGAGCGCCTGGAGCCCTTGGACACAGAGGCATCTGCCAGGCAGTGGATATTCAGGCTGGAGTGGGGACGCAGATGGGAGAGAGGGGTGCAGGCATTCTTCCAGCCCCAGCCTGCAGTTGGCCCAGAAAGCCCTTGGTACTTAAGGCTACAGCCACCAGCTGCGTAGCTCATGACACCAAAGATTTGGTGTCTGAAGCTCCCACCCCACCCACAGTTCTTCGTGCTGGTCGGCCCTGTTCCCATCTCCATGGGGACTGTCATGAAGCTGGCCTTTCCCCACTTTTCCCCTGGTCTTCTATCAGCTGCTCATGGCAAATTCACCGGCCCAGTAGCCAGACCTTGGTGATAAGTTGTCAAGACGGCCTATTGCCTCCTTCAGGATGTTGCTGATGTCCTGTGGGGCCTGAGCCCTGGTTTTCCCAGAACCCCTGTCCACTGGCCATATGGGAAACTCTTGCACAGAATCCACACCCTGTTTGTTTTCCCCAATCTACCAAAATGGAGCTCCTGTTTGGTTAATTTCTATTTTGTGGCTTATTTGGATGCTGTTAAAACAGATCCTGGGGACCCTCAGCAGTCATTGTTCCACATCTCATTATCTTTCCTGAACCCGATTATTAGCTCTGATTTTTCTGATCGCTAGCTGCTGTTTATGATGAGCTGTGTGCCATTAATACCAGCTGGTTCCCTTAAACAGGACCCACCGTGCCAGGGAAAACGAGCTGGCATTCAGAGCCACCAGCCTCTTGGCTTTTTAATTTTAATGGGCTCTACCAAATGTTCCAGGCCAAAGGGCCCTGAGGAACCAGAACAGACGGGCGCCCGACCCCTGGTCTGCAGCCATCTTGGGTTCCTTCTCAGGCTATGGCTGTCCTAAGTGCTGGGGTGGTAAGACCTGGGCTGGGGCCCGGGAAGGGGAAAGGGTAAGTGGCCATTTGTCTCCTCTGTGTCCACTCCCTCCCTGCCATTGGGCAGTGTAACCTCACTGACTCATCGTGAAGTCACAGTTACATACATGCCCAGGTCTCCTCCTCACTTTGCTGGTCCCCAGCCCCTTTCTTGGGCTCAGGCATGTTGGTCATACTCTCAGAAACACATGTGCCTTACTAAATGTCACTCATCCAAGCTGGCAGACCTTGGTGAACTTCAGGGAAGGAGGGGCCAGAAACCTGGACAAGGACATTGTTTTCTCTCTTTATTCTTTCTCCCTACCCTGGGGTAGGGGAGACAGGGTGGGTCGCTCACTCTGGGCTGTGCCAGTCCTAGCCAGGAAGAACGGCCAACAGTGGGTGGGAGGCTTCCGAGAGAGGGAGGCAAATGTGACAGTTGCTTTTCCTCCTTTCCCTCCTGCTACTCTGCAGCCCTGCCCACCTCCAAGAGGCTGTCCTGGGAAGGGTCCCAGCCTCTCTGCTCTCACTTCCTTAAGGGAATGGCTTTTGCTCCCCACCTCTTCCAGCACTTTCTGTATCCTCTCAAATTGGCATGCAGGATTTTGAACCCAGATCTTCTGACTTCCGGCTGCCAGGGACAGGGGTGGTTCAGGGCTCTATCTTCCCTGAAGGAGTTGCCTTCTATTTTCCACCCTCTGGACCCCAGGCACAAGGTGGCCATTATCAGGGAGGTGTTTGCTATGCAGATGTGTCATTAAAAGGCATGTGGACATGAACGAATCCCTCCTTCAGGCGGAAGGCAATGGAAAAGGGATAACACCGTGGTTAGGAGAAAAGCGTTGAAACTAGCAGGCTCTGTGTTCACATCCTAGCTTTACTTGCCTTATAATAGCTGTCTTTCCTTGAGCAAAATTATTCAACCTCTCTGGGCCTGTCTCTATCTGTAAAAAGGGCCAACAAGGTCTATCCAAAAGCCTTGTCATGGGGATCTCATTAAGATATTTCATGTGAATATGTGCTGAGTGGCCTCATATAGGAGGTGCTCGCTGACATCTACTGAGCCCCCCTCCTCTTCATCACTACTGCCCGCCTGCGTGTCCTTCAGCCTCCTCCCACGCCTTCTCAGTGCACTTTTTTGGGGGTGAGGGAGACCATTTCTGAGTCACTCGCTCCTGGACTCGATGAATTCCATTCGTGTAGCGGGGGCAGCAGGGCTCAGTGTGAGCCCGCAGCTCCCCAGCCCTGCCCTCGATACCACTGAAGTGTGTCCGCACTGTGATGCCCCTGCCTGCCTCCCAGCCTTCCCTCAAGCGAGCTGGGAGGACAAGGACTGGACTCTGAGGATCAGCCAGAGACTGAAGATGGAGGCTGTGTTCCCGAGAGCCCAGGCTGGGTTTCCCAGGAAGCACTTTGGCTCCACAGGATGCTGTTGTCTTCCTGGATCTCACAGTTGCAGCTTGGGCTGGGCTGTTTCTGCCTTGCCACACCCTGCCCCAACAGCAGCAGTAACCTGGCAGCCCTGAAGGTCTTCCCAAGGCTCTGTGCCTTTACCAGCCACCCATAACATTAAGGCCAGAGCCAGGCCTGAGGGCACAGGGTGGCCTGCTGAGCCGCCAGGTGTGCCAGAGCTGACAGCAGGCTGCCCCGGCCCATCAGACCAGGAGTCCTGCCACGGCTCCTCCCCCACTTCCCAGGAAAGACAGTGTAGGGGCTGGCTTTGGCCTCTGTCTGGGGAAGCAGAGGCCTCTCAACTCAACTCCTAGTCTGGTTTCGTGCATCTTGTCATTTCTCCCTCCAGGCCTGTACTGGTACGCATTTCTCCACCAGAAAGTCCTTCTCCCCAGCCTAGCCCAACCCCATCTTTCTCTCCTCTACGAAGCCCCACTCCCAGCCTTTGCTGTCTCCATGCAGTCATTTCCTTGTTGGTTCCTGCATTTATTCCTCAGTCACCAGTTTATTGAGCATTTACTATGTGCCAGTGAGTGCAGCTCTAAGTGGTGGACATACAAAGATGAAAAAGGTGCAGTCACCCCTCCCGGTCCAGTGACATGATTATATAACTTCATTTATTGAGGTATCTTACATGCCAAGCCCACACCCAACACTTTACATACATTCTTATGCCAGCGCTCGGATGTTGTAGATATTACCATCCCTTTTTACAGATAGGCAAACTGAGGCAGAAAAAGATGAAATGACTTACCTACTTAAGGTCCCACTGTAAGTGACACTGGAGGTGGAACTCAGAGGTGGGCCTGAAAGAACAGGTATGGACTGAGCGGAGGAGGGAGGCATCCCAGGCGTGGGTGGAAGTCTCACGGGGCATCTGATGAACAGCAAACTGGACTCTCGGGAAGTGGGGAAGAGGTTATGGAGGCCAAGGCCGCTGTGCAAAGGAGATGACACCTTCTCAGGCAGGTTGGTCATAGAGAGGAGCTGATGTGGCAGACATGAGAAAGCCTGTGCTTTAGAAAGATGAAAGGGTCTAGGGGATGGACTGAATGGACTGGAGTGATGAGGCAGGCAGGGGCTGGGGTGAGGCACCTGGCATGCTGGGCCAGGTAATAGGAGTGAAGGTGATGGCAGTGAGTCCAGGATGTCTGTCTCACCCTCCGTCCTGCTCTGAGCTATGCTGCTTAGTCCTACAGCCTGTGGGCAGGTGTGGGGGTCTCTCTGTCCTGAGTCCTATGGTCTGGCTGGGCCCAGACTGGGCCTACTGTGGGGTTTCAGAAACGTGGTGCTTAGGGCTGGGGTGGGAATGAGGCCTTCCTATGCTTACATTTATTCATGGAGTATATATCCTTCTAGCAGCAACTGCCACGCCATCCCATCCCTTTTCCCCTCTGCAGCGTGTGTGTGAGTGTGTAAATGTGTATGTATGTGTCTGATGCTTTACCTCTCTCCCTCTTTCTCATGGGCCAGTTACCTGGGATGACTGGGCAGTGGTACTTTAAACAGCCACACTGGAGCTCTACAACCTCAGCTGATGCTGAGGATTAGGTGTGTGAAGCGCAGTTGTGGGAAAAGATGATATCCCCCACTCTCTGGTCTTCCTCCAGTCCAGCCCCTCCTCCCAGAAGCCACTGCAGCCTCATGTACTCTTCCTGTGTTTTTATTTTTTCTTTCCAAGGTGGGCCTTAATGTCCTGGTTCAGAAAGCCAACAAGTTCACCCCAGCCACCCGCCTTCTCATCCAGAGGTTTGTGCCGTTCCCTGCTGTAGGTAAGACCTGTACAGCACATAGAGATGTGTACTGTGGGTGGGTGTGGGGGACCGTGGGGCTCCCGGGAGGCAGATGACCCTTCTACCCCTCTCCTGATTCCCACAAGGCACCCGGCTGGTGGGATTGGCACAAAATATGTAGCTAAAAGACAGGATCATGGGGTCCCACCAACCAGCTCCATGCTGAGATTCTGCTTTTAGCATAGGGATTCTTAGCCTGGGGTCAATAGACAGAATGCTGCAGATCCCATGAGCTTGGTCTGGGAAAAGATTTACATTAACCTACAACTGCATTTTAACATTTACTTCCATGACGAATGTAGGCAGCAAACCACAGTCAGAAGCAGGACCTGTGACTTTGTCACCAGTAGAAATCACAGATGTTTTCATGGCACATTACAGTTGTTACAGAAATCTTAAAATATCATTTATGCTCAACACTAGTTCATATTATCATTTTTCTTTTTTGAGACAGAGTTTTGCTCTTGTCCTCCAGGCCAGAGTGCAGTGGCATGATCTCGGCTCACTGTAATCTCTGCTTCCTGGATTCAAGCGATTCTCCTGCCTCAGCTTCCCAAGTAACTGGAATTACAGGCATGCACCACCACGCCCAGCTAATTTTGTATTTTTAGTAGAGACAGTGTTTCACCATCTTAGCCAGGCTGGTCTTGAACTCCTGACCTCGTGATTCACCCGCCTCAGCCTCTCAAAGTGCTGGGATTACAGGCTTGAGCCACCACGCCCAGCCACTAATTCATATTTAATACATCAACTGATAGATCTTGTTTTTAATTCTTTAGTTAAAAAGCTCATCTATTATAATATCACAGTTTAAAAATAGTTTGATAATTTCTTTCAGGATGATCCCTTTGTGATCCTATATTCTTTGTTTTATGCATTTAGAAACACTATTCTGAGAGGGGTGCATAGGCCTCACCAGACTGCCAGAGTGGTTCCTGGCATGAAAGAAGGTTGGAAGCTTCTGCTAGTATAGGTTTCAAGCCTTTGGGCATTGTGACCCTCTAGGTTTCAGAGGCCTTCGCTCTACACAGGTGATTGTGGGCACACAGGTATATGTGGAAGGGATTTCTCCTGCCTTCAGCTGCATCTTTGCTGAACTCAGAGCCTATGAGCTCACGATAGATGCCCCAGGCCGGGGCCTTGGAGATAACCACAAAGCCCTGCCTGGCCCTTAAGAAGCCTACACCTTGTTTGGGGAGAAGAACAAAATAGCAGAAGGAGTTTTTAAAACTAAAAAGAAATAATATTGAGAGCAATGTAAGGCAGTGCATAGTTAGCTGTCAAGAGAGAAGGATAAACCAGTGCCTGAACCATAACACTGGAGCTCCCCATCTGTGCCCAAGTACAACGGGGACAGGCCCTACACAGGGCATGAGGACCTATGCCCTCTGTGGCACCAAGGCACAGTCTGAAGAGGCAGAGTCAGACCCAGGCTCACAGTCCTGACCCTGATCATCATCTCCAGGGCCCTGCTTCTCCATCTGTAAAGTGTGGGAACCAGTACCCACCTTCCTACCGCCCAGAGCTCTGGGAGGAGCAGTTGAGGCCACAAACCAGTTTCCACTGAGGAGGAGGTGCTTTGGAACACCTTCAAAGCCCCCGTGAGAGGGTGGGAGGTCATTGCTGGGCAGTCCCACCCCTGGATGGCCCAGAGGCTAATGAACTCCCAGAACCAGCCACCTGGCTCAGCCTCAGCTGGCCCAGATAATTGCTATGACAACTCCACACTTTTAATGAACTTTCAGCTATTTCTGTCATGGGCCATTAATGGAATAACCCTTTAGATCTGACTTCGTTAAGGGGCCTAATAAAGCAAACACGGCTGCCCAATTGGTGTTCCTGGCCATTCAGCCTGCAGGGTCAGGTGCAGCCTGAGAAGGGGCAGCGCTCTGCTGCACTGGGCTGGATCTGGGATTCGGCCAAGATGTAATCTGTCCTTAGCCAAGTTTTAGATAAGAACTTTGCCGGGGGCCCATTCCAGCCCTACCAGCCATCTTGCTGTGTGACCTTGGAATGGTCTTAACCTCTCTGGGACACCTTCAGGAGGGGGGTCCCTGCTTCAGGTCTGAGACTTTCTGACCTTCCCCTCTTCAGGATCCAGCCTAATTCCCCTCCTCTCTTCTTTTTGGGAATGAGGCTTTAGCCGCTCGCACAGGTGCAGCCACTGTTGGGGTCTTAAGATCCTGCACATCCCTCGAGGGTTGCATAATGTAGTTTTCAGCCCTGACAGTCCTAGCTCACCAGGATCCAGGGAGAGGCAGGCCCTTTGTGGCTTCTTCCTCCGGCCTGACTGCTGAGTCCTGGCTGGGTGCCTGCCTGACTTCTGCCCCAGCCCCAGTCTTCCCTCCCCACACACAGGCTTCCATCTCTCTGGTCCCCATGTCCAGCCCTCTCATCTTTAAGTGGGCTCTTGCGGACAGCCCTAATCAATGTTGACACAGTTGCAAGATGACTAGATATGGCCCTTACCCTCCAGGGACTCAAAAGTCCCCTGGTTCTCTCAGGCCACTGTCCAGTCCCTGTGCTTGGCCCCTCTTTACCTTATCCCCAGGTACCCTTAGCCAGACAGAGTATCTCTAAGCTGTGCTGGCAGGTTCTAGGTCCCTCCCGGCGTTCACTCCAGAACTCCGAGGCTAGGCCAGACCAGGCTGGGCCACCATTAAAGGTGACCAAGAAGCTGGCTCAGGCTGTGCTTGACCTTGTGGAGGGTCCCCTGTCCCTTTAGGCTGCTTGCAGAGACAGGAATCAGTAAGTGATGAGTGTACATGGGAAGGAGGTTGGGGCAAGTGGCAATTATCATATTTAGGCCCTCGTTATTGGGATGTGAGTGGAGTGGAAAGGGGTCTTCAGGGTGATGGGGGGTCCTGAAGAGGCTTCTACTCTGTGGTCAGAGGCCACATCCCAGCTCTCATCCTTCTGAGCTCTGGGAAACAAGGAAGCCCCAGGAGTCAGTTTCTTCTTCCCAAGGCTCTGCCAGCTCCTCCGTAGGCTCCAACCTGAAGCCTGGGAAGTGGGTCACACACCACATAAGAGTGGCCTGAGACCGGAGACACATGTGCCTGGGACCCACACCAAACTCCACCACTCCTACCCCATCCTACCTGCTGTCTCCTCATCTGGAAATGAGGCCTCTAACCAGACCTCCCTTCAGCCCCTTATCACTGGGACCTCTGTGACTGCAGGCCTCCTGAGGTTTGCAGAGATCTTGGGGGCTGCATAGCTCCCCTCATGTTCCCCAGCAGGCCTCTCTCCTCCCTCAGTTCTCCCCATTCTGTGCTGGGAAGGTCCGAAGGCAGAGTGTGCCATCCCCCTCTTGCAGAAGAATGAACAAAGTCGGACTTGCTGTAAGAGATACTGAGCTGGCCAAAGCCCAGGCCTTCCAGGCCCAGCTCAGGGCTCTTTCAAGCCCTATGGGATAGCCCCTCACTCCTATAGCTAAGAAATTGAGCACTGTGGCCACAGGCAGCCAAGACTACTCAGTGTCCTCCCTATTCTGCCTCCAAGTTTCCCCCTAGTTTTTCAGAGTGAGTGTGTGTGTGTGTGTGTGTGTGTGCGCGCGCGCGCGCGTGCGCGTTCACACGCCTGTGTCACATGACTGATGTGTGTGGATGCATGTGTGCTGAGTACGTGGGAAGTCCCGGGATGCTCACTGCAGCCATTTCTCTCCCCTTGGAGAGAGGCGGTTTCAGGGCCATGCTGTGCCCCTGGTCTAGAACAGCAATCGTGTGGGAGATCGCAGTTTCTATTTATACATGGAGATGTTAGGAAAGACAGTGAGCCCAGGATCATGTGCTCTGGCATCGGAATCGATTGGGGACTGGTAATTAATTTGCTTAGACCTTAATTAATTCTCCAGTTCTTTCTTATTTGTGGACTGTCACGCCTAATTGTGTTCAGGAGCTCAAGCTCGGAGCGGGCCCTCTGTTAATTGACGTATGGTTGCTTCGAGGTGAAGTTAATGGTTTGGGAAGCTGGGCAAACAGTGTAATTAAAGGTCAGTAGAGGAGGCATCGGAAAAATACACACCCCCCAGGTCCAGCCACCAGTCTCTGTGAGCAGAGTCCGTTCCAGCAGATGCAGGCCCCACAGGCTTCTTGAGGGGCTTTGGAGGAGAGGGACTGGGAGCAGTTACCAGCAGGAAGGAGGGCCAGGTCCCGGGTCCCAAGGTGGGCAGTGGCCAGGAGAATAGACACATCTCAATGACAGTAATGGGTTGGGCAGGGGCTTTAGGGAGGTGGAGACCAAGGTGTCACATCTATAAAGCTGGCCCTCTAGATTCCCGGTAGGTGTGTGCAGGGGAGGGCAGGAAGCCCTGAAGGTCACCCCAGGCTGCCTCGCCACATCCACTTGGAGCAGGGAACAGGCAGTGAGTGTCATGTGCTCATCAAGACCCCTAGCTGGGCACTCAGCTCCCGATGAGGGAGGCTTGAGCCTTGGCATCAGCCAGCTGCTCCTTCTAAAGAGAACAAGCTTCCTGCAGGCACCGGAAATGCCAGCCTCAGCAGCTCCTTGCTGAGAAGTGACTTCTTCCTTTGCCATCCTCAGCAGTCTCTTATGTTAAATGTCACAGTATGTTTTGTTGCCATGAAAAGATCTCTGTGTTCATCAGTGAGTCCGTCGCCCAAGGGTGTCCTGGCAGTGTTTGGGAGGTCTTCTGTTCATTCACAGGTAGGCAAACCTGCTCCCCCACATCCATACCCCCTTCTCCCCCAGGCCGCCTGGGCCTTTGTGTCATTGAACCCCTCTTCAATTCACTGCTCTGCCTTTGTGCTCAGTCCATCCTGCTTCCTCCGTCTAGGAGGTGGCCATGGCAGTTCTGCCCAAGTCTGGGGGTAGGCCCCTGTGAGCAGGAGGCGGCAGTGTGCACCCGTGGCAGCTGTGTCCTGGGCCCTGTGACATCAAGGTCCCTGCATCAAGGTCAGTGGTGCTTCATGTGGCATCCATGCCCTTCAGGCACCTCCGGACGCCATAAGTCCTTTCTTGGACCTACCCTGCTGTTGCCTCTCCTGTGCCCCACTGCAGTCGTGATTCCTGCCATCCTTCTCTTTTCCCTCTTGCTGTGCCCTGGGCCTTTGCATGTGGCCCTGATGTCTGGATACCTGCTCTTCCTACTGCCTCAAGTCACCCTCTGCTCTCCCTCGACTGCCAGACCTTTGTGACTCAGTTCAAACACACTCTCCTCTTGGAAGCCCTCTCTGGGAGTCCCAGCCAGGGTTAGATGGCAGCTACCTGTGTGTACCAATGTCTATCTGGGGACTGCCCATGTTGTTTCCAAGCCTGCCTCTCCCATCAGACAGTGAGTGCCCCAAGACAGGGAGTAGATCTCATCCACCACCTCAGCTCCTCAGTGCCTGGTACACAGTTGGTGCCCAATGTGGGTTTATTCAATGATCAAACAAGTGCTTGAGCACAAAAGGTTTGAGATGAGGCACTTGCAGCAGAACCTCACCTTGATGGCGGTGGTGCCCAGATTCTGTAGCTACCTGGACGTTTATCTGGACCTTTTCCACTTTTTAAAATTGTTTTTGAGTGCTCTGTTTTCATATATACATTTTTACCATCACTGTGGTCCACTCTTAGTCAGCAGGCCTAGGGTGATTGACCATGGGCCCACCCCTTTCCAGGTCATCCTGGGCACATTATCCAAACTTTCCGGGCTGTGATGGCCCCACCTATAAAATGGAATATTGGTATCTCTAAGCAAAATTTTCACGGGGATTAAACATGTCAGTTTCCCAGCATAGCATGAGCACCTACTAAATGTTGATCCTCTTCCAGCTCCACTCCATTCCTTCTGCCCCAATCGGGTGGCAAGAACCAGAGAAGACACATTCCTGCCATCAGGAAACTTGTTCTTTGGGAGTAAAAGGTGGTCAGATGTTGAAAATGGCACACACACACACAAAAATTCTGGTGATAAGGGCAATTAAGTTTTTTTTATGTATATACTTTAAGTTCTAGGGTACATGTGCAGAACGTGCAGGTTTGTTACACAGGTATACACGTGCCATGGTGGTTTCCTGCATCCATCACCCAGTCATCTACATTAGGTATTTTTCTCTCCCTTATCCCCCTACTCCCTGCTATCCCTCCCCTAGCCCCCCACCCCTTGACAGGCCCCGGTGTGTGATGTCCTTCTTCCTGTGTTCATGTGTTCTCATTGTTCAATACCCACTTATGAGTGAGAATATAAGGTGTTTGGTTTTCTGTACTTGTGTCAGTTTGCTGAGAATGATGGTTTCTAGCTTTATCCATGTTCCTGCAAATGACATGAACTTATCCTTTTTTATGGCTGCATAGTATTCCATGGTGCATATGTGCCATATTTTCTTTATCCAGTCTATCATTGATGGGCATTTGGGTTGGTTCCAAGACTTGGTTATTGTGAACAGTGCCACAGTAAACATATGTGTGCATGTGTCTTTATAATAGAATGATTTATAATCCTTTGGGTATATACCCAGTAATGGGACTTCTGGATCCTTGAGGAATCATCACACTGTCTTCCACAATGGTTGAACTAATTTACACTCCCACCAACAGTATAAAAACACTGCTATTTCTCCACATCCTCTCCAGCATCTTTTGTCTCTGATTTTTTAATGATCTCAATTCTAACTGGCGTGAGATGGTAGCTCAGTGTGGTTTTGATTTACATTTCTCTAATGACCGTTGATGATGGCTTTTTTTCATATGTTTGTTGGCTGCATAAATGTCTTCTTTTGAGAAGTGTCTGTTATATCCTTTGCCCACTTTTTGATGGGGTTTTTTTCTTGTAAATTTAAGTTCTTTGTAGACTCTGGATATTAGCCCTTTGTCAGGTGAGTAGATTGCAAAAATTTTTTCCCATTCTGTTGGTTGCCGCTTCACTCTAATGATAGTTTCTTTTGCTGTGCAGAAGCTCTTTAGTTTAATTAGATCCCATTTGTCTATTTTGGCTTTTGTTGCCAGATAAGGGCAATAAAGCTTTATAGAGGATGAAAACCATTTGATATTCTCTCTAAATTATCTTCCATCACCTCTAAGATTTTAGGAATCTAATATGAACTGAATTATTTAGGGAGAGGATGTTTATTTAAAAAAAGGTCTGGGAATCATTATATCATGTTATCAGAGAAATATGTGTGCATGGTGGTGTGGATTTTGAGGAGCTGTGGAAGGCTGAGCTGGGCTGGGTGCTAGAATTGGTGGCAGCCTCAGAACTGGCATGGACCCCTGGTGTGCGTCAGGCCCCAAGAGGATGCAGGCGGTGGGTCAAAGGCAGCCAGAGGGAAGTCTCCAGTGGTGTGTCCCAGGGCCCTATCTTCAGTCTCATTCCCTTCAGTTATTTTGACTGCCTTAGACGGAGGAGGCCTATGGCTCACATTCAAGAAACAGGGACACCAACCTGGCAGGGATTGTGAATTCATGGGCAAGAGCACCAGGATCTAAAAAGAACCGTCGAAGTGGGCCGATGAGATCTCACAAGGTTTGATATAAGTCTTGCTGTTCAAAAAAATGTAAGTGTACAAGTGTGAGGGTGCCAAGACCTGACTTGGCTGAAGTTCTCAGGACAGAGATCTGAGGATCTCATGGGCCATGTGCTCAGAATGGGTCCCTCGTGTGGTGTGTGCTTCTGTTGATGCTCACTCAGATTTCAGCTGCATTACTAAAGATAGAACATCCAGAACAAAGGAGTCTGTTTAATTCTGGCTCTACACGGAAAGTGTAGCTCTTGATAAGTGGTAGCACCACAAGAGTGACAGGATCTTCTGAAAAAATTGAAAGTCTGTTATTGGAATTGAGCTGCCTGACCCCTGGATTTGAGGGAAATGTCTGCTGTGAGGGGTACTTGCACATGACCAAGTCAGCTGTTTCCAAGCAGCTTGCTTGGGATCTGGCATACAGTAGGTGCTCCATAAGTGCTTGTTGCGTAAATGGCCTTCCGGTTCCAGGGTTTTATAATTCCTGAAATCCAAAAGATAGAGAATCCCAGAGGCAGAGAAAGTAGGGAAGTGTAATGCGGAGGGAGGGAGGGGTTATGAATGCTGGAGAAAGCAGGGGGCCTGCTGAGGAACAGAGGAGGGCATGTAGGCGCTATGAGTGTTGGCTTGGGGTTTGAGCTTTATCTTTGGTTGATGGAGAACTACTGAAGAATCTCAAGCTAAGAGGCAGCTGTGATAAAAAGGGGCTTTTTAGAAGATGGTTGTGTTAGCAGGAATCATATTAAGAGATTCCAAGCTTCCGAGTCAGCCTACACCTAGGCTTACAGGCTGATTTTTCAATCCAGAAATTCCCAGTCCTGAGTCGGTGACACTTCAATATGGATTGTGAAACTCTCCCCAAATTCTCAAGCTATTTAAAAGAAAATTTGTGCTGCTTACTTAGCACTGCCTCTCAGGTGGAATAACGGGGATTATTGTGAAATCAAGCAAATATGAGGGCTTACATCTTTCTTTGATAATCATCACTTTCTTAAAGGCAGAGGGGTTATATTCTGCTGTGATTCGAGTGTGAGAGAGTATGTGTGAGTGTGTAAAGGTGGTGATGTGCATACATGTACATTTTCAATGCATAGACCATCCCAGACAGGGACATGAGAACCTGGCTACAGTGGCTGCCTCTGGGGAGGAGGTGAAGCTTAGAGTTGGGAAGGAGACTTACTTTTTATTATTTCTCCTATTACACCATTTGAATCATTGAATGTGTTGCCCACAATAGTGGAAGGAAGGAAGAGAGGGAGGGAGAAGAGAGAAGAGAGGGAGGGAGAAGAGAGAAGAGAGGGGAGGCCAGCATTACCTCCCACTTCTTGCAGATGAGGAAGTGGAATCTGGAAGTACTTAGCCCAACATCAGCCTGGAGCCAGAATAGCAACTTAAGTCTCACGATTGCTACTAGAGTGCTTGTTTGTTTTAAAGAAAACAGCTCTTTTTCTTTCTGATAATACGTAATAGTATAAGCAATCCTACTTCTCTTTCCAGAGTCAAGCTTAGTATATATCCCTTCAAATTCCAGTTAACACCTATAAGTGTATGAATTTCTGCCTATTATATCCATATGTAGTGTAAATAATGTCTATAGAAATATAATTTAATACAAATGGGTTTATATGTAATACAGAATATATATATTTTTATATATATGCATGTATATATATATATATTTCTGTAAACTGCTTTTTAACCTCACAGTCAAGTTTAGATGTCTTTCCATGGCAGTCATAAAATTCTAACTTCTCCTTAATAGTCAATAGTTTCTTCCATGGCTATTTTTAAATTATTTAATTATTTATTTGTTTTTAGATGAAGCCTTGCTCTATCACCCAGGCTGGAGTGCAGTCGCATGATCTCGGCTCACTGCAACCTCCACCTCCTGGTTTCAAGCAATTTTTCTGTCTCAGCCCCCCGAGTAGCTGCGATTACAGGCATGTGCCACCACAACTGGCTAATTTTTGTATTTTTAGTGGAGACGGGGTTTTGCCATGTTGGCCAGGCTGGTCTTGAAATCCTGACCCTAGGTGATCCACCCATCTCAGCCTCTCAATGTGCTGGGATTACAGGCATGAGCAACCGTGGTTGGCCTATTTTTTTAATTATGAAATTTTTCTATTAACAGAAAATTGAAGAAATGGAGAAAGAGAATGTTAGATACATTCAAAGCCCCCCGTGCCCTCTGCCTTCTTGATTCTGGTTTCTTTCTCTCCCCACAGAAGGCACCGACCTGGAGTTAGTGTATGTTCACCATTTAGGTTTCTATTTTAGCATATGTGCATGTACCATAAGCCATCAATTGTATTGTTCATTAATTTTTTTTAATTCATATTAACTGTACCATACTGTATATATCCTTTTGAAACTTGCCTTTTGTTGTGATTTTGAAATTTATGTTAATACATATACATTCATTTCAGCTGCCATAGGCATTTGTTCTGTGTGGCTATCAACAGGTGATTAATTAGGGACATTTAGGTAGTTTCCAGTCTCTCATTATTATACAGTCCTGCTCTAAACAACCTTGTGCTCTGAACAGCTCATGTGCACATGAGTAAGACTTTCTCCTGGGCAAAAGTTTTCAAACCTTCATCTGTATTATAATCACCTGGGGAACGTAAACAGATCTGGGCCTACCTCACCTTTGGTTTCACTTGTGCAGCTGGTGCTGTGAATTGCCAGGCTAGGGTGTGTACCCAGATATGGAATGGACACACTAGAGGGTACACACGTTTCTAGCTTTATTAAATATTGCCAGGTAGGCATATGGGCTTTTACCCAACCTGCAGGGTATGAATTTTTGTTTCCCTACCTCCTCTTCAACATTTGGTATTATCGATCTCTTAAAATTTTTGTTCGTCTGAGCCAGGTGCGGTGGCTCACACCTGTAATCTCAGCATTTTGGGAGGCTGAGGCAGGTGGATCACCTGAGGTCAGGAGTTCAAGACCAGCTTGGCCAACATGATAAAATCCCATCTCTACTAAAAATACAAAAATTAGCTGGGCATGGTGGTGGGCACCTGTAATCGCAGTTACTTGGGAGGCTGAGGCAGGAGAATCACTTGAACCCAGGAGGTGGGGGTTGCAGTGAGCTGGTGCAATCTTGGCTCATTGCAGTCTCTGCCTCCTGGTTCAGGTGATTCTCCTGCCTCAGCCTCCTGAGTAGCTGGTAATACAGGCGTGTGCCAGCATGCGCAGCTAATTTTTGTATTTTTAGTAGAGATGGAGTTTCTCCATATTGGCCTGGCTGGTCTCGAACTCCTGACCTCAAGTGATCCACCCGCATCAGCCTCCCAAAGTGCTGGGATTACAGGCGTGAGTGACCACACCCGCCTAGAGTTTCTTAATAACACAAAATGTATATACCAGGGAGGAATATTTATCTGACTATATATTAAACTGTATAAGAGAAGACATCATGTTGTAAGAAAAACAAGTCACAGGCTGGGAACAGCTATTTGTAAACACGTTAACCAATGAGATTTAGTCTCCAAAACCTATAAAGAACTCCTGCAGATTTTTTCCCCTCGGTTCTAGAAACCTAACCTTGATTATTAGTAAGATTGAGTTCATGTTTATTCATTTATTTTTTTATTTTTATTTTTTTTTTTTGAGACGGAGTTTTTTGCTCTTGTTACCCAGGCTGGAGTGCAATGGCGCGATCTCGGCTCACCGCAACCTCCGCCTCCTGGGTTCAGGCAATTCTCCTGCCTCAGCCTCCTAAGTAGCCGGGATTACAGGCACGCGCCACCATGCCCAGCTAATTTTTTGTATTTTTAGTAGAGACGGGGTTTCACCATGTTGACCAGGATGGTCTCGATCTCTTGACCTCGTGATCCACCCGCCTCGGCCTCCCAAAGTGCTGGGATTACAGGCTTGAGCCACCGCGCCCGGCTATTCATTTTTTAATCTTTTATGAATTATCTACTCATTTATTTTTTCGTGATTTCGATCACCAGATCTTTTTCTTAATTTTTAAAGCCTTTATACATTGTATGGATATTTTAGCTGGAATTAGCTGAAACCCTCAACACAAACTGTCAAGGGTTTAAATAATAAGGGAATCTATTATTACTTTACAAAAAGGGAGTCTCAGGTGGGGCATCCAGGTGCTTCCCCCGACACTGCTGTGCTGGCTTCCCTGTGGGCTTCATCTCATGCTCCAAGCATCACATCCAGTCCCACAGTGTTCAGAGGATAAGAGGTGCTGCCTGCCTCTCACCCCTTCTTAGATGGGAGGAGACCTTCCCTAGAAGTCCCCAGCAGATATTCCTGGTTGTCTGAGATCAGGTCATGTGCTTCTTCCTAGACCAGTCACTGCCTCTTGGAGGATTATTACTGTAAGTTTGGATTAATCTCAGGGGGGTAGAATAGCCCTTGGGAGTTAGTCATCATGACCTCCGTAACTTAAGATTAGTAGCCCTTTGTTTATCATATGTAATAAATATCACTTCCCAGGTCCCCATTTCTTATAGTATGGTTTCTAAATCGATCTTGAATGTGGTGTTTCTGAGATGCCTGAGTTATAAGAGGTATTAACATAATAGCCTTTTAGAAGAAGAGAGAACTATAATTAGTGTCCATTGGAAGGAATAAACCAGCATTCACTTACACAGTCAATACAAGTCACTTTCTTTAGTACCACAGAGTTGGAGTCTAAGCCTCCTTCACATTTTCTTGTTCTTTTTTGGGCATTGGTTGTTAAACACAGCATTGTGGCCACCACTGCTTTTTGTAGTCCTGCTTCTAATCTTGACTCCTTTAGCCCATTTAAGATGAATGGTATAATTTTAAAGCATATAAAAGAATATTGGGGATTTTTTGTTTGCATTTCTGATTTGGTTATACTTGTGTCTCGTTTTTTTTCTTTACTTGAAGAAAAAATATTCCTGAAATTAATCAGCTCCTTTAAGAAGCCAACATGTTGTAGGTACCTAAGTGTGGGACCCAAGACTAGGTTACATTAATCCCTGCTGGCTTTAAAATTTGTGTGATCTTCTTCAAGAAGTTTGGCAGGTTTGTTTTTTTTTTTTTTTTTTTTGTGGGGTAATTGAAACATGATTATATTCTCACTGTAAAAATTTAAATATTATAGAAAAATTTGATGTAAAAACGTGGAAGTCTTTCAACAATCCCTAATTTTCAAATTGAATTCCTTTCCCTAAGCGGACCACTCTGTGAGCTGTGAACCTTCCAAAACATTACCTGTGGATTTATGCACACATATATGTGCATATGCCAATTACAGGGTTTTACATACAGTAAATCATCATGTACATACTCAGTAGCTTTTTTCACATAACAGTTTGTTTTGGAGATCTTCCCATGTGAGTTCCCTAATGGTGGACATTTAGGTTGTTTCTAATTATTTGCTCTTACAAACAGTGCTATAATTAACATCCTTGTAAATGTCTCTTTGTGCATATGGGCAAGCATTTCTTTAGGGTAGCTATCTATGGTTTGGCAATTTCTACTGTCTTTAATTGCATTGCCTGGTATCTGGCAGACGATCTTCTGCATGTACAATAACTTTTCATGTCCGTGCTCCATTATAGTGTAAGTTTTAGAAAGATGTTTTAGGCAACAATTAGGAATCTAAGTTTAAGTTCAAATTCTGTATGGATTGCTGTGGTCAGCTGAGGTGACACTTGAATGAATGGATAGCTCTGCACATGGCTAAGTTCACACATGTACAGGCAATTGTGTTGAGTAGCAGGTAAGGTTCCTTTTCTGCTGACTTTCATTGTAAGGCACATCATGATTTTTTAAAACATTAAAATCTGGGAAAGTGCATCGTAGAATTGAGGAGTTACAGTAGTTTATTTTCCCCAAATCAGTAGCCTATTGCTACGCGTCCATGTTTAAATGGTCCTTTCCCTGTGAGTTGATACAATGGCTTTTCCACCAATTAATTTCCCCGACAGGTGGGTGTGTTGCAGGACTAGGGTACTGCATGGATCTGCTTGTCTATTCCTGCCCTAGTTCAGGGGCAGGCTCCCCTGTGATCTTCTTTTGGAAAACTTTCTTGCACATTTGTCTTTCCATTTACTGCTCTTTCTTCTTCCCCACACTGCCCCTTTTACACTGGGTGCTTCATTAGCTTTTCACAATCTGCATGATTTTGCATTGCAATGGGTCGGATGTGAGAACATCTGCAGCAGGCAAGAGCAAATTTTCCTCAGGACTTAACACTGAGCTTGCCATCATCAAGAAGTCATGCCTTTCTCTCTCCTTCTCTTTCTCTCTCATTCCTTGGCATCTCCCACATTGCTGCTCAAACATCAGTTATGCCTGAGTCTTGAGTGGTGTCAATCTGAGTTGAAAATATGCCAGCTTTCTTAACATCACTAACAGGCTGCTTAATTAACCTGCTGATACCATCAATAATAAATCTTGCTGGTGTGTTAGAGAGGAGACCCATAGCCCAGGGTTGTGCGTGCTCTCGTTCTCTCTCTCCTCTCGTTCTCTCTCCGTCTCTCTCTCTCTCTGTCTCTCTGTTTCTTTCTGTCTCTGTATCATTTGCTTAGGCTCTCAGTGTCCCTGTCACAAGAGCTGGACTTGCCAGGAGTGGGATGGGAGGGATCTGGGACAGTTTGAAAAGGATATGGAAGAATTGAAAGTTCCGGATGAGCTCATGGAAATGAAATCAATGTGACAGGCTGGCATTCCCATTGCTGAAGGGCAGGGATGGCTGGTAGCCTGTGCATATGGCAGGTGCTCAATAAATGGCTAACCAGTGTACACAGTCAACAGAATTGCTTGCAGGTCATGTGCCATCTATGGAGGCAGTAAGAACTGGCTGTTTCAAGGGAGGAGCCTGGGGAGTACCATCATCCTGAGATGGCTTTTAGGGTTTTCTTTGTCTTTTTTTCCATCCAGGCAGCTTCAGAGATGTCCTGGAGGGGCTGGATTAGGGGAAGGACCCTGGGTTTTCACTTCCTTTTATGCTTCATTTCTTCTCAGTGGTTTTGTGTTTGAACCAAAGCTGCCCTGCTTGCCCCATGTTTTACCTTTGGGGATTATGGGGCGGGGGAGGGAGATGCTGCCATGAACCAGGGCTGGTCCACCACCACCTCCAGATCCACACTCTCTTCTCTTTGTCCCCGCTATGCATACACACCCAAAATGGGGGCTAGAGGCATTTCAGCTATCCCCAGCTTCCCCTGACCTGGGCATGGGCACAGATGCAGAGACTGACATTTTGTGTGAGCTCAGCCAGCACCCAGAAATCCCATGGAGACCCTAAATGCTGCCCTTTATTTTATCCTGAGAGAAGCCGAGGTGGGATTGGGGTGGCAATGGCTCAAGTTCCCAGAGTGAGCTGGTAGCTCCCGACCTTAGCAGGTTGCTTGTCTCCTGGACCACATCCCTGTAACTTTGCCTTTCCTGGAATGGTGGTGGTGGTGGTGATATGGTGGACAGGGTCCTCAGAGGGCAGGGATTGATGCCTTTCAGGGCAGAAATCCCCACTATCCTCTTCAACAATTTTCTTAGATCTCCTGGGAACCAAGAGCCTGACAGCCCCAAGGGCATGGGGGATGCATAGCCTCCCTACGGCCACTAGAGGGTGTGTCACTAACACAGGCCAGGTGGCCGCTTCCCAAGGCCACCCAGAGGGGCCCTTCTGGGCCCTGAGCCCTGGGTGCCTGGGGCTGAGAGGGGAGAGATACAGAGCCAGAATTGGAACCCAAGCCTGATGGCCCCAAACCCAGGCTCCCAACCCCTCTCTGTCCTGCCCTGCTGACCGGATCTCCTTTACCTTGGATTCAGCTTCCTAATTCTGTCCCTCACTGCCTGTGGTAAAAACGAGGGTTTCTCAATGTCAGCACCATTAACATTTGGGGGCCAGATGATTCTTTAGTGAGGAGACTGTCCTGTGCCTTGTGGGATGTTTAGCAGCATCCCTGGCCTCTGCCCACCAGATGCCTGCAGCAACCCCCAGCCCCCAGATTGCAATCACTGAAAATGCCCTCAGATGTGGCCAAATGCCCCGCAAATCCGTCCCTGGTGGAGAACAGCTATTTAGAGCAGGTGAGCATGCCTGTTGTCGGGCAGGAAACCCTGGGCCACAGAGGGACTGCCCATGGTTGCTGCTGCACTGAACGTTGGTGGAAGCAGGAGTGATGCTCGAAGATGGCGTGTGTGCTGTAAATACATTTTAGAACTGTATTTGGCGTCCCGCTTTTCTTCTGCAAAGACTGCAGAGCCTCTCGGTCTTGCCCTGTTTATTCCACCTCTCCATTTTAATGAAACAGGCGACTGAGGCCCCCTGGGTCTCAAGCCACACCTCACCCACAGAACCTTGTCCCCCAGCTGTGAGCACCCTGGACCGCTTGTTGGCTCGGGCCCCAGGAGCATCTGTGGTCTCCCTCCCACTCCGCCTGCCCACTAGGCCCCGCCACCCTCCAGCTCCCCAAACCCTGGTGCCTCCCCCCACTGGAGGGAGGGGGAAGCAGCAGGTGTTGATGCTAATCAGCGTTCACAGCCCAGAACTGCAGTCGCTCCCAGGCTCACACACTCCCCAAAATTAAACACTCATTATACAAAATTAATTGACATTAATTAGCAAAAATTAAAACTTTAAACACAGCAAGGCGCTTTGGGGGGAGGAGTGAGGCAGGCAGGCTCCGAATTTGTCACCCCCCACTCCCCACCTGCCCACCCCTTCCAGGTTCCCCCACTTCCATCCTGAAGCAAGGCTGGGAGAGTTCAGGCAGGGTCAACACCCACACTGCACCGGGCCACAGAGCCTGCCCAGTCATGTGAGTCCCAGGCTAGGGGAACCGAAGGAGGCTCCCTGAGCTAGTCGCTAGCTGATGGGTGGCCCTAGACTTCAGCAACCAGTACTTCACTACGGAACCAGGAATCCTCCCCTTAGCCCAGGTCCCCAAGATCTCAAGAGGGCAGAGGGGCCTAGCCAAAGGCAGGAACTCAACCATAGGAAGCAAGAATGGAGAAGGTCTTCCTTTAACTCAGCCCACTGCCCCCACCCTAAGCCTCCTGCCCCATGGGTATTCAGGAGACATAGGTACTGTAGCCTTTCTGCTCTGTCTCACTCTGCTGTGTGACCTCAGATAAGTCACTCCTCTTCTCTGAGCCTCAGTGTTCCATCCATATGATGAGGGGGTGGTGCTGGGTGAACACTGAGGTTTCTGCCTCTCTGGCACCTGCTGTCAGGGTAGGCAAATTTCTGGGAACCTGATTCACTCAGAGACAGAGGGTGCTGAATGTGGGATGGGTAATTCAAGAGGATGGGGCAGCCTAGGGGCCCCAGTGACAGTGGAACACCAGGCCTGGATCCGTGAGGAATGCGGTTTCAGGCCAGAGAGCCCTCCCAGGTGGACACCCACTTGGCCTGCCTAGGGGGCCTGCTCCAGAGGAGAGGAAAGCAGCCCCTGGATAAGTGGCCGCTCCCTAAGCCCAGGTTCCCAAGGGCTCCCAGATCCCTTGCCAGGCTAATAGGTAGATGGACAACAGAACCACCCCTTCCCCAACCTTTGCCCATGCATTTGAACGCAGAACCCCGTGGCTTGGGTAGGGAGGAGCACAGTGACCTCCCTCCAAGTGGAATGCCATCCCCCTCCTCATCCTGCTCTCTGCACCCCCTCTCTCTGCAGCCAGTGCCAATATCTGCAATGTGGTCCTGATGCGGTATGGGGAGCTGGAGGAAGGGATTGATGTCCTGGACAGCGATGGCAACCTCGTGGGCTCCTCCAAGATCGCAGCCAGACACGTGGGTCCGGGGGCTTGCAGCGTTGGGGAGGCCAGCAACAGGGAGGGGAGTGGTTTTCCCTTAGCATGCGTCTGCCACAGGCTTCTCTCCAGAGTACCCTGGTTTTCGCCTTTTGATGCCTCCTCCTCACCCTGCCCCCACCTCCAGCCTGCATGAGTTCGGGCCTCTGGCCTCCAGCCTGTTCCCCTGGACATGCCCTCACTGCTGTGAAAAGTCTCTATCTCTTGTCCCAGCCCCTCAGGACTCAGCTTCTTGCTTGTCTCACCCAGAGGAGGTGTTAATTGGTGAGGGCAGAGGAGACTCTCCCAGAGCTCTCTTCCCTCTCCCTCTGCCCAGGGCCCTGCCTCCTCTTGGGTAAGCCAAGGAAGCCCAGGGGGCCAGTGGCTTATGGTTCTGGGTTAATAGGCACTTCTGCAGGTGAGAGCTCACCGGGGAGCGAGTACCATGAGGTCCAGGGATTTGAAGCTTGCAGAGGTTTAGAGAATATTTTGTTACAAGACCGTCTTTCATCCCTGGTTACATAGGCTCCACCACTCTAGCAATTGCAGTTTAAAAAATGAAAGCACAGGCCAGGCATGGTGGCTCACGCCTGTAATCAGCAGTTTGGGAGGCCAAGGGGGGTGGTCACCTGCGGTCAGGAGTTTGAGACCAGCTTGGCCAACATTGCGAAATCCCATCTCTACTAAAAATACAAAAATTAGCCAGGTATGGTGGTGGGTGCCTATAATCCCAGCTACTAGAGAAGCAAAGGCAGGAGAATTGCTTGAACCAGGAGGACAGAGGTTACATTGAGCCAGGATCGCACCACTGCACTCCAGCCTGGGCGAAAGAATGAAACTTCGTTTCCAAAAAAAAAAAAAAGAAAATGCAGCACATGTGTACATCCCCCTCTCCTTTCTCAGCCTTTGTCCAGATGATGGTTAGTGGCTTGTCCTGCTGCCCTGGGCTCTGCCCTATGTGCTCAGCATGGGATACGATGGGGGCTGGGGGAGAGCCATTAAGTAGCCGAGCATGCACGCGTGCTCTAGCCACTGTCCTCATCAGCTCCCATGAGGGCCCCCAAGCCCTACCCCAGTCATGAGGCCTTCTTATTCAGACTTTGATCTGGGAAGAGCTCTGTCCAAGTCAGTGCCCCTCCAGGGTTTTTAGGGCAAGGGGCTGGGGGTGTCGTGCCCACACTGCATCCTCTGCTGCCTGCACTGGCACGGGACCCTTGTGTCATTCCCAAACCTGTTCCAGAGACTGGAGGGGCCTCTTCCAGGCCTTCCTGAGGCTGACCATAAAGAGCCTAGGTTCCTGGGAGTGATGTTCAGCCCTGAGCTCATCAGCAGAGGGGATTTAGTCTCAGTTTCCTACCTTCCTATCCCAGCCCTGTTCTTTTCCCCAGCCCCCATGAGGGAGGACAGCCATGATAACTCCTCTCAGTGTCATACAAAAAGGAAACCCAAGCGGTCTGGGCTCTCTTCAGCCTGGCTTGCTTAGTTCTTTGCTGTCTGGGGAGGGACTCCAGGCATCTGTGGGCTGTGAGCTGTTCCCTGGAGCCTCCTCTGAGGACTGGCACTCCTGGGGCTAAAGGAACTCACCACAATGGCTGTTGGAGCTCAGAATCGACACTGAGCTGTGCTCTGGCCAAGGACACCACCCCCTTCCCTCCCCAGGAATCCCTGGAGCAAGGCACCAGGCAGACCCCCAGGGAAAACCTGCAGACACCCAACTGAAGAGTGCCTCCCTTATAGATCCCACCTCTTGTCACTGAGAAACTCATCCATAGCCAAAAGACACAAGATCTTGCAAATCTTTAAGATACGTTTAAAAATAAATAAATATGAGGCTCACGCCTATAATCCCAGGACTTTGGGAGGCTGAGGTGGGCAGATCACCTGAGGTCAGGAGTTCGAGACCAGCCTGGCCAACATGGTGAAACCCCATCTTTACTAAAAATACAAAAATTAGCTGGGTGTGGTGGCTCATGCCTATAATCCCAGCTACTGGGGAGGCTGAGGCAGGAGAATCCCTTGAACCTGGGAGGCAGAGGTTACAGTGAGCCAAGACCACGCCACTGTACTCCAGCCTGGGTGACAGAGCGAGACTCCATCTCAACAACAACAACAAAAAGTAAATTCCAGAAGCTCGGTCCTCCTCTGGCTCCATGAGCCCCAGTGGCTCAACAGGCCCCCCAGCTTCTGTGTCTGCCTTGCTTTTAGAGCTGCTTCCCAGTCCCCTTGTGCACTGAGCATGGGAGGCTGCACCCGCCACCCCCAAGGTGCTCAACCATCTCCCTGAGCACTGTGCATTCCTGGGGCTGCCAGGGTGTCTCCCACATGTGGCAAGTGATGAGAATCTGCTCTTCTCAAATGTGTGTGGTAAGACCAGTGGAGCCTGGACACAGTGGCTCACGCATGTAACCCCAACACTGGGATGCTGAGGTGGGCGGATCACCTGAGGTCAGAAGTTCTAGATCAGCCTGACCAACATGGTGAAACCCCATCCCATCCCTACTAAAATACAAAAATTAGCCAGGAATGGTGGTATGCACCTGCAATCCCAGCTACTCAGGAGGCTGAGACAGGAGAATCACTTGAACCTGGGAGGCGGAGGTTGTAGTGAGCTGAGATCGCGCCGCTGCACCCCAGCCTGGGGGCCAGAGCAAGACTGCCTCAGAAAAGAAGAAAGAAGGCCAGTGGCTTTTTTTGATGTTTGGAATGTGGCTTCCTGAGCAATCCCATGAATAATGCCATTCAGCCAAATGTGCATTGTGGTGGCACACACCTAGGGCTCCACGTGGGTGTGCTGTTCCATTACTGGCCGTCAGGCCCCTCTCACCACAGCCTCTGCCTGCCCCTCAGGCCCTGCTGGAGACGGCGCTGACGCGAGTGGTCCTGCCCATGCCCATCCTGGTGCTACCCCCGATCATCATGTCCATGCTGGAGAAGTGAGTTGGGGCAGCCAGGATGGAGGGGCCACCATGGGGGAGGAGAGGGAGAGGGAGGGAGAACCAGCCGGCCCAGGCAAGGGATGAGGGGGCAACAGGAAGCCCGCCTCAGTTTGTATAGAGGGTGGAAGGTGTCTTGCTGTGTCTTGGACTCTCCAGGTGGTGCCACGGAATCACTCTGAGAATTCCTGGACTTTTACTATTCAGGACCCTGGGCTAAGTGCCACAAGGGGTACCAGGATGACAGTGCTGGCCAACCCCTGAGGAGCTGGTGGTTCGGGGGTTTGTGTGTGTGCACGTGTGCTCACATGCTCTCAGTGAATAGTGCAGGACCATTTATGAAGGCAGAGGCTGAGGATTCAGGGAGGAAGACTAGATTCAGGTAGGTATCTGCTATGGGACAAATCACCACCTTACTGAGCCTCAGTTTTTCTGCTTGCAAAATATAAATAGTAATAGCCTCCTGCCTCCCTCAGAAGGATGTTCTAAGCACTCATATCTGTCATGACTGTAAAGAAATGAGGTAGCATAATAATAGTAATGGAGTGAGTAGTAATTAATGAGTGCTAAACTGAAGGGGTGGGCTGAAATGCTGCTGGAGGAAAGGCTGCGTGGAGAGGGCAGGCCCTGGGAGAAGGCAAGTGGAGGGTCCTAGGTGGAGGGGGCCTGAAGGCACAGACCCCTGGCTGGTCAGGTGACAGCAAGGAGACCCTACCCCATGGGGACACCTCAAGATAGCAACCGGAATTGGGTGTGTGTGGGATAAGGATAGGGATGGGGGTATTCCATCTGGGGTTCTGGGGCAAGGGATTCTTCCCTGTTTGGGGACTTTCTTATTGCCACAATATGAATTATAATAACAACTGACATTTATTAAGCACTTACATATCCCAGTCCTCTCTCAGTCAGGTTTCTGCCCAAATGCCACCTCCTCAAAGAGGTCCTCCCTGACTACCCCATCAGAAGTCACCATTTCTCATTACTACCTCTCCCTTGCAATCCTTTATTTTTCTTACGGCCCTTATCCATATCTGAGATTGTTCCTCTAGTTGCATATTCTCTGTCTGCTCTACTAGAATGTCATCTCCATGAGGCACGTCCATCCTTTTGTTCACTGCCCTGCCCAGCATCTAGCACAGTTCCTGGCATACAGTAGATGCTCAGTAAGCATCTATGAGTGAGTGAATGAATTCTCTCATTTCACCTTCAGGACAGCACAATAAGGTAAGTATAATATCCTCATTCTACAGATGAGGAGAGGAAGGCAAAGTTAGGCTGTATCATCCACTTATGGTCATCTGCTAGGAAATAGCAGAGCCAGCAGTGGCTCAGAAATATGGCTGCAAAGCATGGTCTCTTCAAGCCACACTGGCTGCCTCTTGCATCTTCAGGTCACACTATGCAATCAGCGTGTGTTTGAGTCCTGCCCTCCATGGAAATGGGAGGAGTAGACTTGGGGTCTGATCTCAGGAAGCCTATGTCTTTATAAGGGTGATGGGCAAGACCTGTACACAGGTCAGCTGCAGGTGACAGCAGGCAGTGAGTAAACTCAGCCAAGGTGACCTTGAGAAGAGGAAGCACTGTGGGCCCAGCAGTAAGGAGGGCTGGTCCCCAGAGAGCAGATAGGATTTTTGTGGAAGGGCGGGCTTTTTGGGCAGGGTGTAGGCCTGTAGCATGGACACTGAGGTGTCCAGTCTGGCTAAAGGGAAGTGCACTCATGGGGCCAGCTGATGAGGGGTCCTGTGTGCCCAGCTGAGATGATCCCTCTCTCACCCTAGAAGAGGGCGGAGCCTCTGGGGATACCTGAGCATGGGCATGGCCTGGTGAGCACTGGGATTAAGAAAATTCCTGTGGTATGGAAGTTTGCAGCAGACAAAAACAGGTAGTCTCTTTTGTGCCCCTGACTCTCGTATATGTAGCCCCTTCATGAACTGAGGTCCCTGAATACCAGTGACTGCACGTATGCACTGGGAGCCAGTGGGGCAGGTGAGGAAGGTAGTTCTGTCCTTGAGACTGCTGAATCCTGAACCTTGGAATTCTGGAGCAGGTTCAGTGAGCACTGCTCACTCTGTTACTTGCACCACAAGTCCAGTGAGGTAGGACACTCACACAAGTCAAGCGCAGCAGCTTGATTCCTCACAGATAGGCTTCAGGGACAATGGGCACCTAAGATTTATGGCACGCTGGTGCCCCATGGCTTGAGAAAGCTGCCCAGGGAGGATGGGAGTCTCTTCCACCCACGTACCACATCACACTGCAACTGAGGGAGCCTGGAAGCACTCCACCCTGGGATTTGCACACGGGCGGACATTGGCTTGCTGTGCTAAAGTGTTGCAGGACATCCTGTTCCAGAAGAGGTGGGAACATGAGCCCAGGCTGTCCCAGACAGGCCCTCCTTATCTCAAGATGCTGTATTGCCAGCACATCTACAGCTATCCTAAGAACGACAAGAAGGCGGGGGGCGGGGTGTGAAGCTGGGTCAGCCACGCTCATCCAGGGACCTGTCCTTCTGCAAGAATTTGCTGGGGAAAAACATGCTCTGCGATGCCTCTCCAGTTGGCAGAGATGCTTGCAGAAAGTGGAATGATAGTTAGTGTCCCATTAGCTTGGGGGCTTGAACTTGGCTTTGGGGGTCATGGTGAAACAGGAGAAGTTTTCTTCTCTCCCTCAAAGGGAGTATGATGGGGGTATGGCTTGCTTCTTCAGTGCCCCGCCGCTCAAACCTCTAGGGGAGCATACAGAGGGGCAGGTGGTGGGGGCAGCCACCCCCACAGCAGTGTCCAGGGGTGAGTGTTTACAGCTGAAGACCCAGTGGGCGTGTGTTACAGGGTGATTTTTTAGTTTAGCCATTCATAGGCAGCTTATGTTAGCTCACTTAGACTCCTCCCTTATCGCAAAGACAGAGGGCTTTCTTTATCCTGGGGTTCTTCCCTTGGTGTCCCGGAAGAATTGGATCACACATGGGCTTGGAGAATGAGTGTGAGGTTTCATTGAGTGGAAGTAGCTCTCAGCAGACAGGGGAGCCAGAAGGGAGATTGGTTTTCCCCTGGAGTCAGGCTGCTCAGCGGCCCAGGCTCTCCTCCCTATTGCCCCAGCCAACCTCCGCATTGTTCTGTTAGTCGGTGGCCGGCATCTGTCAGTGTGCTCTTCTGCCAGCGTGCTCCCCTCGATGTCCTCTCAACATCCAGTCACTTGTGTGTTTCTCCACTGATGTGCTCTTCTGGATGTCCACCTGCCTGTGTGTCTGCCTGCTAGGGTCTTGGGATATGAGAGTATGTTATTTTTATTTTTGTTATTTTTATTTTTATTTTTTTTGAGACGGAGTTTCACTTTTTCTTGCCCAGGCTGGCGTGCAGTGGCGTGATCTTGGTTCACCGAAACCTCCGTCCCCTGGGTTCAAGTGATTCTCCTGTCTCAGCCTCCTGAGTAGCTGAGACTACAGGCTTGTGCCACCATGCCTGGCTAATTTTTGTATTTTTAGTAGAGACGGGGTTTCACCGTCTTGGCTAGGCTGGTCTCGAACTCCTGACCTCAGGTGATCCACCTGCCTTGGCCTCCCAAAGTGCTGGGATTACAGGCGTTAGCCACCCACTGCACCTGGCCAGGTCTCAGGGTTTTTTTAGGCACAGGATCAGGGTGTGGCAGGCCAGGATGGTCTTGGGAAATGCAACATTTGTGCAGGAAAACAAAAAATGCCTGTCCCCACTTAGGTCCCTGGACCCCTGGGCACAGGCATGGGGGTGGAGCCCTAGCCAGGGACCACACTCTTCCCTTCCCCACTTCCCTATCATTTAAAGGGACCATGCCCTTCCCTTCCAGCACTTCCCTTCCCCACTTCCATATCCATGGGAAGTAGGGTGATGATTCTGGGTCTGAACCTCCCCAGCCTGGGACCTGTCTAGTGTCTGGGGTGCCACATACTCTCACATCTCAGGCTCCAAAGGAGCCCCTGTGATAAGGTGAAGAGAGGTCAGAGTTTGGTGTTCTTGGCAGCCTTGTGTTTCACTGGTCCTTCCCTGGAGTTCCTTGGAGGATCCCTGGGAAAAGAGCTCAGCCCAGCTTCCCCCAAGAATATGAAGATGAATAAGACCCAGTTTGTGCCCTCAAAGGCTTGCTAATCTCACATGTACTCTGGAAGTGCAGGACTGTGTGGTAGGAGAGGCAGGGCAATGCAGCAGAGCGATCTGAGGCTCTAGTAGGAAAATAAAATCTAGATTCCTTCTCCACCTCTTTCTGCCAGTCTAATGTGGTTGTGGAGCCTCTCTCAGCCTCAGTTTCCCACCTGGAAAATGTGGACACTGCCCCTTCACCACCTTGTTCGTTGGGGCTTAGCATTTTGCACCACCCAGCAGTTCTTTGGCTCTTTGTTGGGGGCCTGCCACGCACCCCATAGCCTTTGGGTGCAGGGGCACTAGTGCAGGGCCTCCGCTGAGGAGGCTGATGAGGAAGGCAGCCCCCATTCTTTTGGGGAGCCCCTGTTGGGTGAGGGAGTCAGGGCAGCCAGGGAAGAAAAGACAAAAGAACACTTACAAAGCAGCCTATGTGCAAATTAATGGAGTGCAAACTAAAACTGCGCTCCAAGTGCTGAAGGAATGCACAGCAATGGTGGGGACAAGCTGTTGTGTGGGGCCAGGGGCTGGGACCTGCGTTGCTTCGCCTCAGGCATCAGTTGATACTCTCAGAGCCAAGGTCTCTGGGCTTCCTGCTGGGAAGAGAAAGGTGGGAGCTCTGCGTGCTCAGTTGGCCTTGACTCTGAGACTGAAAGGAGAAGAATCTCAAGTCAGAAGCAGAGGAGCTTCCATCCCCAGCCCAGAGCACTGGGCTGCCTCTGGAGCTGCAGTCCACTGAGTGCCATCCCTCCCTCTCCACCACCCTCCAGCTCCCCTGAGTGTTCCAGGGGTTCACACTGCAGTACCAACCTTGTTGGGGAGGAAGCTAGTTTTAGATCCAGGGCTGGGATCACAGGTTCCTGTGCTGGATCAGGAGGGCTCTAGCTGGCTCAGACCCAGCCCAGCCTCCCAGTCCCTGGAATGAAGGGGGCCAACAGAGGCACCAGGCTGGTCTGAGTTGGCTCTGGGCCCAGGCCACAGCCCTGAGTCCGCTCCCCCAGCTTCCTTTACTTCCTGGGCTCCGGGTCTTTCCTTTCTCCCAAGCATTCGCACATCTCTCCATCTGCATATTTTAACTCCCCCAGCTGCTTTTCCATCCCTCCTTGCCATTTTCCTCCCCCCTCCTCTCTCCCTGTCCTGCTGTGTTCACTCTCTGGCCTGCTCTGGGCTGGGGCTTCAGAGGCTCCTGTTTCAGCCTCAGGCCTGCCTCCTTCCTGAGCTGGGAGCCCAGGCCCGGGGCTTCCTGGACCCCTTTCTCAGTGAAGACTTCAGCCAGCCACCCTGAGAAAGGAGCCTTGGTCACAGCCCCGCAGGAAGGGGTCTATCCAGTGTCCCCACCAGCAGGTCCCAAGGACTGAGCCCATGGCCTGCTGTTCACCTGCAATCGAGGAGCTTCTCTCTTTTTCTCACCCTTCCCTGCTCTCAGGGCTGTGAGCAGGGACCGTTGGAGCTGTGCTTCCAGGGACTCAACACCCTTCTAGTCACTGCCACTGGAACAGGAGGGCAGCCCCATCCTTCCACAGCCTCCTCCAAGCAGGGCTCTGGGCCCTGTATGAAGCTTGGAGAATGAGCTTTGTGTCCCCTTCTCCTCCTTGTCTTGCTTGAGAAGTTCATCTCAGGCCCCTCTCAGCCTTATTCCTAGCCCCTCAGTGACCCCTAAGTAAGCCCAGGCTGGTGTGGGCTAGCATGGAGGAGAGAGAGGATGGGGGTGCTAGCTGTGGGTTAGGGGATCAGAGGGATTTGAGCTTGATTTAGGTACCTTGGTCCTGCTGCTCAATCCTGTGGAAACTCCCCTTTCCAATTGCTTAATTCAGGCCAAATTTAGCAGCTGGACAAACCTCGGGGTCTGGGCCAGTGGGAAGGGCTGCAGGACAGGTGGGCTACCAGGATCCTACTATCCTGCAGGTAGCATGAGCAATAGCAACAGCAATAATGACACGCATCTCTGAGCACTTACTGCATGTCAGACCAGGACTCACCGTTTTGCTTGCATAGTATTTGCAAGTAATGGGATCTTTCTTTATTTTCTGAGGCAGAGTCTTGCTCTGTCACCCAGGCTGGAGTGCAGTGGCGTGATCTTGGCTCACCGAAACCTCCGTTTCCCATATTCAAGAGATTGTCCTGCCTCAGCCTCCCGAGTAGCTGAGACTATAGGCGTGTGCTACCACACCAGGCTAATTTTTGTATTTTCAGTAGAAGCGAGGTTTCACCACAATGGCCAGGCTGGTCTTGAACTTCTGACCTCAGGTGATCCGCCCACCTTGGCCTCCCAAAATGCCAGGATTACAGATGGGATCTTTATTTTAAATACCTGAGCAGGAACATCCAGGGGCAGTGTTTGTCAGAAGTGTGATCTGGGATCACCATTTTAGACTCAGGAAGGGTTGATTAAAATGCACATTTCTAGGTCCAGTGCCCATTGAATCCGGATTTCTTGGTTGTAAGCAGCCCCTGGGAGTTTGCATGTTTAACTAGCTGCCCAGCCAATCTGATACACTTTAACTTTTGAAAAATACTCCCAATTTTGTTGCCTTCTCAGGCCCAAGTGCTGTTGGGATTCTTGTCTCAAGAGGTCAAGGTATATGGGGTTTACTGCCCTCCCACATTGGGGCTCTGCCCTTAGGAGGGCCCCTTACCTGCCTGTGGCCATGGTTAGCCCTGCTAGGGGTGGCAGACAAGAGCCTGGATTATTTCCCCTTCACACCAGGAGCCTGTCACTTTAGGCTGCCAGTTACTGAGGTCAGATTTAGTGCGTGCCCAACATCCCCCGGTACATAGCCTAGTCATCCCTCCCCAAGTGGAATGCTGCGGTCCCCAATGAAGGGCCTGCTGTATTAGGCAAAAACGGTAAGCTCCGAGGAACATGGTACAGGCACATTGGCCAGTTGGTATGTCCCCACACTGTCTGGGAATCCTGGGCCCTGGAGGGAGGTTTATCATGCCCCCTCTCCTGCCCAGGAAACCAGCTCTGAAGCCAGCCATACGGAGAGGGTGCCAGCTGTGTCATGTTGGTGATGAAGCTGGCAAAGGAGACCAGCTGGGGTGACAGCACCCTCGAGGAGTCAGGCGTCTAGGCAGCAGCTCTGCTGGCCTTTTGCAGACTCGGCCTTGGACGAGTCACTGCTCCCTCTGTGGTCCTGGGGTTGAAATGGATGAGGTGGCCAGTGGGTATCTTCAGTTCTTACACACAGAGGAGGATCACCTCTCTCCTGGCTGGCATGTGCCCACATGTATGTGCTTTGTCATCTCCCCTGAACTTCGGACCTAATTTTGTTGGTTGGTTGTTTAATTACGTGCGCCTCAAGAGCGATCTGAGGTTCCTATGCCTCTCCTTAGGAACAGGAGCCGACAGCCTCTTCCAGCGTCTCTCTCTCATGGGACCTTCTTGTCATGGAGCTGGATGCATGGTGGGCGGGTGCCCCGAAAGTGCTCATTTGTGACCTGAGTAGTTGAGAGTTCAGCCAGCCATGCCATTCAAGGCAGGGCCTTGGGATAGGAGTGCCCATTGGGAAAGGCCCCAAAAACCTAACTCCGCTATGTCTATTTAGCTGCACACTGGCACTGCTCCTAGAACCACGCTTCCTGGGCCCTGAGACAGAGTGGGACCCAGCATGGTGGCTGGCAGCTGGCCCACCCCACCTTAGGGTCTCACGGGGCTCCCTCCTCTCTCCCCCACAGGACGGCTCTCCTGCAGGCGCGCCCCCGGCTGCTCCTCCCCGTGCAAAGCCTTGTGTGCCTGGCAGCCTTCGGCCTGGCCCTGCCGCTGGCCATCAGCCTCTTCCCGCAGATGTCAGAGGTCAGTGGGGAGGGGCTCAAGGGCAGGGCAGGGAACACCGTTTGGTGATTTCTGAACGAATACTCATATCATGCTGGCTCCTTAGCACTGCTAGGTGCTGGGGCTGGAATTGTGCATGAGGCTGGCCCAGGCTCTGCCCCTCAGAGTGAGGGTCGCAGTTAACACGGTGATTAAACAGAGGCCAGCAGATGAGGAGCCGGGAGTGTTAGGGTGAGAGAAGCTCCAGTGGGTGTGGAAGGAGATAGCAGACCAAACCGAGCCTAGAGGGAAGTGGCATTTCACTGGGACTGGGAGTGTGGCTGGAGTTGGCCAGATGAAAAGGGACAGGAGGGGAGATAAGAGGTTGGCGGACACCTGGTGTGAAGGTTCTGAGGGGAGGAAGCACATGCCATGTCCAAGAGCTGACCAGTCTGCGGCACGACCAGGGAGTGCCGCAAGGTGATGTGGCCCACGAATGAGGGGCTGAGGCTGGGTGGTGTCAGGAACTTGGAAGCCAAAACAGAGAGGGTGAATATCCTCCTAAGGGCTATTCAAGGCAGACCACAGATTCCTGATTCTGAGCGGCCCCTGTGCTGCTGCATGGGGCTGGGTTGGAGCTCTGGAGAAGGAACCATCAGGAGGCTGTGGCGGGCGTCCAGCAAGCAGTGATGGCAGCTTGGACCAGGCTGTTGGCAGTGGGCATGGAGAGAAGGGCCCCTTAAGAGGGAGTCAGGAGGCAGCTTCTTCAGGATCCGGTGAAGAGCTGCCTGTGGTGGAAGGGAATGGGAGCTGGCTGGATGTGCGCCTGGCTTTTGGTTTTGAGCAACCAGACGTAGGTGCTTAACGAGATGGAGCCACGTGGGGGCAGGATCGAGGGAGGGCAGCGGGTCAGTTGGATGGACACGTGGGGTTGAGGAGCCTGTGGGATGTTGGCTCTGCATCCGGAATGAAGAGAGAGGCTTAGACTGGAGGGGTAGAAGTAGAGGATACCAACATGTGAATGGTGCTGGAAGTGAGTGAGGGTGGTAGGTGAGGCTCCCACCCTGGTGGAGTCCAAGGACAAGCAGCCAGGGGGTGAGGGCAGAGCCGGACCACATGTGATCAGGGTAGGTGGGCATCCACATGGTTAGACTCTGCGAGAGGTCACACTTCATGACATTACAGAGTATCCATTGGTGTCTCAGGCAGTATAGCCAGACCCTGTCACCAAAGAGGGGGTCCAGGTGACAGGTGAGGGGAAAAATGAGAAAGACAGGTCCACAGCTGCAACAAGATGTGAAATTAGGAGGGGCTTTTATTTATGTATTTGTCCTTTTTTTTTTTTTTTTTTGGGGACACAGTCTCGCCCTGTCACCCAAGCTGGAGTACAGTGGCACGATCTCAGCTCACTGCAATCTCCACCTCCCAGGTTCAAACAGTTCCCTGCCTCAGCCTCCCGAGTAGCTGGGATTACAGGCACTGCCACCATGCCTAGCTAATTTTTGTATTTTTAGTAGAGACAGGGTTTCACCATCTTGGCCAGGCTGGTCTCGAACCCCTGACCTTGTGATCCTCCCGCCTCAGCCTCCCAGAGTGCTGGGATTACAGGCGTGAGCCAGCACGCCCAGCCTATCCTTGTTTTAAATGGGAGAGACAGGGGCTTGTGTAAATGCAGTAGGGAAGGCACCAGGAGAGATGCTGAGGACATTGAGAGGATGGTGCTGGGGGAGGAAAGTCCATGAAGAAGAGGGGGAACCAGAGCACAGACAAGGGGATCAGCCTTGGCATGGGGAGACCCCTCCTCACTTCAGTAGGTGGAAGAGGAGTGGGGTGGGAGTAAGATGCTGCTGGGTATGGGGTTCAGGGGTGGGAAAATTGAAGAAGTTGTTCCAGTGGCTCCTGTGTTCTTGTGACTGAGCAGAGAGGAGTGGAAGGGACAGAAGGTCAGGGGTCTGAGAACACAGAGAAGGGATGAGACATCCAGAGGGGAGAATGAGAGGTGAGGGAGGCTGAGCAACACATAGTCTGGGGGTATGGCCAGGGCCTGTTCACCAGGAGGTGCTATGAGCCAGTACAGGGAGGGCCATAGGTCCTTTCTGCTGGAGTTTTGTCAGGTTGGGAGTAAGGAGGCTTCAGAGATGGGCAGCAGCCTGGAGGAGCCGAGGACCACGGGATCCGTGCTGGGTTGGTGTGAAGGTGGGAGCTAAGCTGACGGGGAGGAGCAGACCCAAGAGGGCCCAGAAGGTGTCTGCCCTGACTGAGCTCACAAGAAGGCAGGGGCTGTGGCCAGAGAGAGTTGCTTCTGAATCTGTGATTTCAGGATGGACCTGCTTCAGTCAGGGCCCCATGTGAGGTGGGGGAGAGGTAAGGGCTCCTGGAGAGAGAAGTTGGGGAAGTGAAAACAAGAGGCTGGGGGTGTTGTGGCTTCGAGGACTTAGAGCAGGAGGAGGGGGTGACCCGCCTTAGGCCCCAGTGTCACTGGGAGGCGAGACCTGGGGTGGCTTCCTTCCAGAGCCCCAGAGTTTGAGGAGGAGACTCTGTGGGAGTGGGACTCCTGTCTTGGGGGACACCATTCAAGACACACCAGGATGGAAGCCAGCAGGACCTCATCTCATACCCACAGGGCCCAGCCTTGTCATGGATGCTAGGATGCTCCCACCCCCACCTCGCACCCCGGGAAAGCTGCAGTCTGGGAACTCCAAATGGAGCCGTGGGCTCTGGGTTGCCTAGGAGCCCTGAAGAGGGAAGGGCGGGTATTTCTCAGTGGTCTCTGGCATCCCTGTCCCAGCCCAGCGCACTGTTAAGCCATTGTGTCTGTCTGTGCAATCAGCCTGAGCCCAGGGTCCTAGGCCAGGGCCAGAGTCACCCATGTGCTTGTATGTACCTCTGTGCTTCTAGTAGCTCTCATAACTCCACATGCCTGCACAGAGAAGGGACCTAGGGCAAAGAAAACGCATGACACAGAATTAAAGACCCTCCCAATTGGAAGGATTTTCAGGGTCATCCAGTTCACCTTGCTCCTGGCTTTGCTGGGGAAATGGTGGCCCAGAAAAGCCATGGTACCAGCCCAAGGTTGCAAAAGCCAGATGCTCATAGGAGAGGAAACACCAGAGGGCCACACTCCAAGTCCAAGCCCCTAGGAAATGCTACATCTGATTGTTTTCTGTGGCTGGGTTTCTCTCCTTAGTCAACCACATTTCCTGCCTTGGGACAGCTAAGAGAAGAGGGAGCTGGGGGCCGTACTGCGGTGGGAAGAGTCTAGAAGTGCTACAGGTCTTTGGCAGATGTTCCTCTGGGGCACATAATGGGGAGATGGCCACATTCAGCCACCAGGCCTCCAGCTCTGGCTGCAAAGCAGTGGTGGAAAGTGAGCCATCCTGGTCTCACAGATGCTGCAGGTCAAAGCCCAGGCTCCCCTCTCCCGCCATGCCTACCTCGAATAGACATGGGAGTTAGTTCTTCTGCGTATTTAACCTAAGTCCCTCTTACTGCAATCCAAGCCCCTCTCTCTAGATTGGGAAGAGGATAGTCATTGCATGTTAAGTCTTTGTCCTCTTAGAAGCATGATTTTCAGAGCTTCCTCCTCAGCTACATGGATCCCAACAAGATGCAGGCTGGCCTGGGCATTATGGGGTGTTTTGAGGCCTGTCTGGGACCCATGGCACCAAAACCTTCAGCCAACTTGCTGAGAGGACCTTGTTCCCCTGTTCACTCTTCCAATTAATTCTCCCTAACAAGGTGCTGCCTCTGCCATACGGGGATCATGTCTCATGTCCCAGAAGCCAGTGGGATTTGCCACAATAAGTCTGGGCTTGCTTGGGCTGACCCAACCTTGCCAAAAGCCACCAAGGTTGTCAACAGAAGTAATCACTGGAACACCAATTAATTAATCAGGGGACTCGGAGATGGAATTTAGGAAGTAGTTCCTAAAATGGGTGGCCTGCAGTGATTGGTATGGGGTTTCCAACTCATTAACCCCAGAGATTGAGGCAAGGACTTCAATCCTTCCCACAATTCCTGAGGGAGAGTTTTGTCTGCTCTTTTCAAATTAGTAGTTTTGCCTGTTAAAATGGTACTGAGGGTCAAATTGCAAATAATAATAATGGTTACTATTTGCCAAGTATCTATTGGACCAGGCAGCGTGCTAGGAGCTTGGCATGCCTTACTGTATTAAGTCTTCCTAATGCCCTTTAAGTCCAAAACATTGAACATCAAGTGGTGATTCCTAAACAGTCAGATGGCTCTGGGGAGAGATTTTGGCTGGAGATATGGAACCTTCAGTGCATAGGGGAAAATTGAAGCTGAGAAAGGGGATGTGGTCAACGACAGGAGAAAGAAAAACCATCAGGAAGGGAAAGAAGCAACCAAGGGCACAGGGAGAACCCAGATGGAGTAGCTTCATGGAAGCTTCAAAGAGGAGGGGCTGTCTGCAGAGTAGGTGAGTGCAGCGAGGACTAGAAGGAGCGGAGGAGACTTGGGTAGCCATAGCTAGACAGGGCAGTCTAGGAGGCAACATGGTAGTCAGTTTCTTCTTTGTTCAGAATATTGAGCTCAGGGATGGGGAACAGTGGGAGAATACAGCAATGAAACTGTGAGATGGAGATTCGGGGGGGCTTGGAGAGAGGGCAGTGATGGGGAAGGAATGCCCAGAGCCCAAGGTGGGAAGGCATGGCCTCTTTGGGGTCCCCGGGTCCAGTGAGTAGAGGGGCCTAGCTGGCTATGGTGGGGAAATGGGGGCCCAGATCCTGACAGTTCTCCAAGGTAGGTACCAATATTCCTTGTTTACCAATGAGGAAACTGAGGCACATTAAGATAAGACCTTGTCCAAGAGCCAAAGTTGCTGACGATGGAGCAGGCTTTGTACCCAGGCAGAAGGAGCCTGACTCCCCCCAGCCCACCCATAACTTACTATAGAAAGAAGAGGCCCACTTCTGGGCCCCAGACTGCTTGCTGCTAATTTATCAGCAGGAACATCCCAGTGCCCTCACCCAGCCCTCCTCCCTTCTGCAGGAAATCTGTGTGTTTCCACAGGGACCTTTTGGAGTAAGTGTTTATGTCATTTCCAACCCAGAGTTGAGGAAGGGGCAGGGCAGTGGAGGGGCTGGAGGGAGGATAAAGGGCCAACAGGTGGGCAGGGAACCTCCTTGTGGTTGTGAGAACTGGGGAGCGGAGCCTGGGCTCCCTTCTGTACCCCAGTGCTCTTGCCCATGCAGGGAGTACAGGGTCTGCCCTGGTGGATGAGGTGGATCTGGAAACCTACCCCACCAGCCTGTCCCCAAACTTGGATGGGCCCATCATACCCAGAATCTGCTCCCTGCCCCATGGAGCCTGGGCACTTTCCTCTTTTTCTTGTTACAAGAATAGCCACTTAGGAGCCCTTTGGTCTCAGCGAGCCTCCCTGCTGGTGGTAGAGACAAAACTCAATAAACAAGAACTGTCAGGTGACAGCACAGGTCATGATGGAACTAAAGCAGAGGCTGCACTGCAGCTTGCCAGGGCCTCTGTAGGTGGGGCTGGTGGTGGATGCCTCCCTTGTGGTAGGGCCAGATTGTGGTGGCCTTTCTGTCCTTGTCCCCATTGGCAGTTAGAGCTCTGGATTCCAAGCAAATGGGGTCCTCTCTCTCTTCCCCACCACAACACAGATATACATTGGGGCCCAAGTCCCTCGAGGGAGATGTGCAGGGTCCAGTGTCCGGGAATATGGGCTTGGCTACCACAAGAGGCTGGAGCGGGTGGTGGCAAATGTCCCTCTAAGTCTGACAGCCGGTATTCCCTACCTGGGAGTGCTTCCAATCCCATTTAATGATCCTCATGTTTCTCTGGAGCAGACAGCAGTACCTTGGCCAAGGCCCCTCCCCACGTCCCTGCCTCTGTTTCTGCCTCGATCTTTCTTTGTGCCTCTTTCTCCCTTCCTTGATTCCTCTGGGGCTCTCCCCCACCCCAGTCCCCTCTCTTTTCCCCACTCTTCCCTCGGGAGCTCGGGGGCTGGGGAACGGGGCTGCACGTACAAGCCGGAGCCATTGTTCAACAATCTGTTTTTGTCTTCATCTTGTTGGCAGGCGGCAGGAGAGGAGCAAAAGGTTAATGAGGCACTGTGCAGCGGGATTACTGCGTGAACGGGCGGGCGGCGGGCGGGCGAGCCAGCCGTGGTGACAGGGAACTAATTAGGAGCAGTTTAACAGGAGGAAAAAGTGAAATCTCCTCTTCACCAACTGTCAATAATTAGCTGATTTGGTGAGGCTGAAATGTGTCCACAGAAGGTGGGGCTTGTCTGTGGATGAGGGAGGCGTGGGGAGTGGGGGGCAGCCAGGAGCTTGACCCCGTCCTTAGGTGATGTTGGGGTGGAGGGGCCATCCTGTGGCCCCAAGGCCTGCCCCCTGCTCCTCTGGCTGGCATCCCTCTGCCTCAACTCTCCTTATGACTTTGGGTCTTAACCTCAAAGACCCAGTTTCCCCAGCTGGAAGATGAGGTGTTGGAACTCAGTTTCTTCCTGTAAGAACTGAGTTTCTCCCAGCAAGATTAGGGAATTGAAAACTCGAGACAGGGCCCTGGTGCTAGACAGTGGGCTGAGTGAGTCCACTTAAGTCATGCGCTGCCCCTCAGGTACCTGGCCTGCAGCAAGGGTGTGCCCTCTGGGAGCCACCCTCCAGGGCTGGACCGGGCAAGTGGGCAGGGCCTTGGCCTTCCTGGGAACTCGTCTAATGGCCCCTAGACCCTCAATGGCTCCTTGGTCTTCCCTGCAGCTGTGGGGGCTGAGGTGTGGGATGAGAGAGCTTGGGCAGTGTGCCCCCTGGCTGGGGCTCCAGGCAGGGGAGAGGGCCCTGGGCTGCCCTTGTAGGGGCTGGAGGCCATGAGCGTGTCTCTTCCGTGCCTCAGCTGTTGCAGGGGCCCCTGGGGGCAGGAGTGAGGCTCACTGGCCAGGAGGCTTGTTTCCTGTGGGCCTGTTCCCTCCTGGTTGTCTTGTTGGTTTGTTGGCCTCTGGCCTCTGCCTTCCCTGAGGCCTCAGCGGAGAACCAGTCTCCCCCTGCACCTCTGCCACCTGCTCCTGCCCCTTCTAGCTTTTGCAAAGTGCCTTGACTAGAAGAAAAGTCATCCTAAGAGATCCCCAGGGCCAGGGCTTCCTGCTGTGAGCCTCCCATGTCAGCCCTGGGAACTCCCCAGGCCCCTGCCTCTGCCCTGAGCCCCTCGTCACGTCAGCTCTAGAGGGTTCTAGGGATTAGAAGCCATGTTCTGAGGAAGGCTAAAGCCTTCCCTGTGTTCTCAGCACCATTTATGAGCCATGTCCCATCCTGGCCACAGAGGGTGGCTCTTAGGGGCCACACCCATGTGGTAGATGAGGCAGGAGGGCCAAGCCCAGCCACCCCTTACTTCTTCCTGCCTCCCCACTTACAGCTGTCAGAGTTAAGAAACAGAGGCACACCCTCCCTTATAGGCAAAAATGTGGGTACCCAAACCTCCACTATCTCTACCCTCTTACCAGCCCTGATGAAAATGGCAGTCCTGATGAGCCAGCCTGGCTAGACAGCTGTGAGCCACCAGAAGCAAAGGTCCCCCCTTCTTATCTCCCTTTCTCTGAGAACGTATTTGGACCCCCAACCAAAAATGGGGAAGAGTAACCAGAAGTAAATGTTCCCCCCAGCTTATCTCCCTTTCTGTGAGAAAATATTTGGACCCGCAACCAAGAATAGGGAAGAGTTGGGAATAAGCTGGAATGTGAGTCCACATTCAAACTGTTCTAGAAATGGCGCCTCCTCCAGGAAGTCCTCCCTAATCTTCCCCACCAGGATCTGTCTCGCCTCACCTGTGTAGGCACTGGTGGTGTGTGTTCTGGTTTGCATCTTCCCCCTTGAGACAATAGACCTTTCTCCCTTCCTTGACACATAAGGTGTTCCTATAGCTAAGAACTGGTACTCTTTATCAATACCAAGTACAGAGCATGGCTCATTTGGGTTCACTGTGACTTTGTTGGCTCCTGCTTCTCCCACTCTTCCAGGGTTTATGCGAGGCTAGAGACAATGTCTAGGGGACATTGTGTCCCTCCCAAGTCCAAAGCAGCGTTCAGCGTCTCCCAGAGCAGGGGCCTCCTCCCCTCCAGTCTTAAATCCATCTCCTACTTTGCTTGGAGATGTTTGTTTGGGGTTTTTCTCGTTTACTGGTTTAATCAGTCCCTACTGAACTCTAAAGTGGGCTATTTTTGCCATCAGAAATCTGCTGCCTCCCCGCCCGCTGCTTTCTTGGAGTTTGCCCACAGGACCCCCCAGGAGGGACGGATGGGAATGGCAAAGCCGCTCGGAGCCCAGGAACGCCAACGCCACCTGTCATGTTGCCTGTTCCCCACACCCCCACCCCAAACCTGCGTGCACACACAGGCTCGCACACATAAGCGTGCACGCGGGAACATGCACACATGCCCGGATGGCAGGCCTCGGCCGGGCTGCCTGACAGCCTTTCCCCGCTTGTTCTCCTTTCCAGGACCTTCTAGGACACCTACCTGAATCCAGGACGGTGGGGAGAAGGGTTGGTCGTGCAGAGCTTCCGTTAAAGGCATTAATATGTACAAAGTGGAACATGCCTGGCTCGCAGCAAGGCTCAGCCCTGCAAGCTGAGTGAGCGGGACTGGGGCTGACTGTGGGGACCTAGGGTCCTGCCCTCTTTACACAGCGTCACACAGGTTTCTAAGCCTCCAAAGGGCCAGCCTGTCCATTTTGTGATACCATCCTCATCCTGTGCCCAGGATATCTTAGAAAATCTTCTCAGCATACATGTGGGGAAACTGAGGCCTCAAAGCTGAGAAGATAGAGGACAGAGAATGATTCTGAGATTGGTCCACCAGAGGGCACCCAGGAATGGTGCAAAGCTCCAAAATGGTAGGGGGCGGGGTGTGGTCTGAGCATTTGCTGGGTACACACAGCACAGGGGAGACGGAAAAGTGTAAGACAGGATTCTCGCCTGTGAGGCACTTCAGTGTCATTTAACTCAGCTGTTACTGAGGACCTACTGTGTACAAGGCACAGGGATACTAAGCTGCCTGGAGCAGCTCAGGGTGGGGTGGGGCGGGGGATGGGGGACTACGGTAGTGACACCTCTGTGGAGTGCAAATGAGCCTGTGCCTGTGGATGGGATGGAGATAAAAGCATGTGCTGGGGACACCAGAGGCAGCAGCAGTGGATTTGATCTAAGAAGATCAGGGGAGGCTTCCTGGAGGAGGCAGCCTTAGAGGGTCAGGATATAGCCTGGACTCAGGCCTCAAAGCTAGACTTAGAATGTACAGGAAATGGACAGCAGTTGATGGGTGAAGAAACTGGAGAAGGTCCCAGAAGGCCTGGAGTGTCCAGCTGAGGGGTCTTTCACTAAGAAGGTAGTGGGAGCCTAGAGCCAGCACCAGAGGCCTGACTCAGGGGTCCAGGGGTCTAGGCTCAGGCCTCAGTGGCTTCCCAGCCCCAGCCTAATGCCTCTGGCCCCCAAGGACACTCAGGATAACTTTCCTAAAGGTGGGACCTGGTTGTGTGTGTGTCTGAGCGGGACACGAGGCCTGCCCAGCCCTGGTGAGAAAGGGTGGGATGTTGTGCCCAGTGGACAAGGCAGTCCCAGGCCTGGCAGAAGCCTCAGGCACACAGGGTCAGCAGGTGCCCACCTGGGTTTTGGGCCCTGTGTCAATGTCGCCACCTCCTCCTGACCCTCAGAAGCCCAGACCTCTGGCCAGGAGCAGGTGGTGGTTTTGAGCTATGTCACAGGGTCTCACTAGACACCCCACCCCCCTAGCCTTTGAAAAGGAGGCAGAAAAGCCACCAGAAGAAAGACCAGGAGGAGGAAGTTCTTTGTAGTAGGTAAAAGCCCCTGAGAATGGGGCACAGGCGGGGGATCCAGTTTCCTGTTTATGTCTCTGCACCTTAGCTCCAGGTTCAAATATGTAAACTATCCGCTGGCCTGGCTGCAGGTGTGTGTGCTCCCAGGCTGTAGAGGCAGAGGTGGCCCCAAATGCATTCCTGACTCTAGCCCCCCACCCACAGTAAGCCATGAGACAAATAGCTCAAGGTTAACCCTTTCCATGCCACAAGGGAAGGTGATTGGCTGTTGTAGCTGGGCCTTGGGGTGCCCGGAGAGGCTGGGGAGACACTGGACCGGATGCTCCATGTCTGGTGACATCTCCTGGAGGAGCAGCAGGGTCTGAGCAGGGTTGGAAGAGTGGGGTGGCACTCCAATACTGAGACGGGCACATCCGGAGGGGGCTGGCTGGGAGCTGGTTTGCAGGCCCTGCCTGGAAGTCAGGGACTGCTAGCAGGGCGACACTGCTTCCTTCATGGCGGGGTGGGGTGATCCTGGCAGCCCACTTCTGTGGCGGTGTGGGGAGGGACCATCAGCCAGTGCTCCATGGTCCCTGCAGCCCCTGCCCTTCAGGGCTTTGGCTTTCCATCCCAACACCCCCTCCCTTGGGAGCCCCTGCTGACTGGCTCTCAGGTTCCCTGGGGAGGAGCCTACCAGATGGAAGAGACTGGACCCACAAATTCCAGCCCCGAGCTGGCCGCCTGGGGCTGGGCCACCCCTTCTCCCTGTGGCTACTCCTTGTCCTCTCTCCTCATCTTCTTATCCCCAGAGAAGGCCCCTCAGAGCCAGTTTGTGGTCACAGCCAAGTCCCTGCACCTCAACCCAATACCCTGGGGCTCTGGCCTTTTCCAGGGTGGGGCTGAGCTGGGCAGCAGGAGGGGATGCTCTGTTGTCCTTGCCCAGACCTGCGTCACCTTCACTTACCCACGGGTCCAGAGGCCACTGCCAGGCAAGGGCCTGGATATGGTTTCCTTGGAGAAAACTTGGCCGCACGCTTAACCTCAGAGAGGTGGTCTTCAAGGGAGACACTTAATTATTGATGGACAGGGGAGGAAATATCACGTATAGGCCAGCAGGCAACTCAGGGGTTCCTGCCCCAGCCTCCCCCAGCCGAGCCCAGTGGGGACCCCAGTGGTCCCAATACCCATGAAACCTAGAGATGGTGGCCGTCAACCTAGCACCTGGCCATGGCCAGAGAGCTTGGAAGGGTCCTAACAAATGACCATTTGAATTGGCCTGGTGTAGAGTGAGCGGCTGTGAACCAGGATCAGCACTGGGTGGGGAATCGGGCAATGTGGATCTCAGGCAGTCACCGAAATCCAGTCGCCAAGACCAAAGCCTCTGAGCCCTTATTGGGACCACTCAGAAAACTCTGTTTGCCTGATGCTCACGGCTGCTCAGTGTTTGTGGCACCCTCTGTCACTGTGTCTACTCCTCGGGCTGGTCCCCCAAGGCCACCATCACGGGCGTGTTCCTTCACTTGCCCTTCAAATGTGCCTGTTCCCCAGGCCTTGGCATCCACCCCTCCGTCTGCTTCCCTGGGCCAGCTCCTCCACTCTGGAGGCTCTGGCTGTGCTCACATATCCCAGGCGCTCTCTCCTGCCCAGAGCTTCAGAGCCTGGACCCATCTACCTCCCAGGCTTCTCCACCTGGGGAACCCACTGGCACCCCAGACTCAATGTGGCCACCCTGAGCCTACCACCCCCCACCCTGGTCCATTCCCTCCCTCTGAGAATGGCGTCACCAGCCACCCCAGCTCCCGAGCTAGAATTAGGAGTCATCCAACGCACAGTCATCCTCAACACCTCCCTCTCACCCCCACGTGGAATTGGTCATCAACTCCTGTGGATTTCATCTTCAGAAAGGCTCCTCCTGTCTGCCCCCACTGGCAGCATTATAGGGCAGGACCGGGCACTTCTCTGATTCCCACAGATGCTCCCCAGGAGGCCTCCCCACCCCTTCCTTACCCCTCCAGTCCATCCTCCACACCCACCATCCTAAAAAAGACCTTTCTAAGACAGTCTAAGGCCAGGCACAGTGGCTCACCCCTGTAATCCCAACACTGGAAGGCTGAGGTGGGAGGATCACTTGAGGCCAAGAATTCAGTATCAGCCTGGGGCAGCATAGCGAGACCATGTCTCTATAAAACATTTTTAAATAATTTAAAAATTAGCCAGGCATAGTGGCACATGCCTGTAGTCCTAGCTACTCAGGAAGCTGGGGCAAGAGGATGGCTTCAGCCTAGGAGTTCGAACCTGCAGTGAGCTGCAGTCACACTACCCCAGCCTGGGTGACAGTGAGATCCTAGCTCAAGAAAAAAATAAAAACAGAGTCTGGGTATGGCCCACTCCTGCTCAGAGTCCTTCTGTGGCTCCCTATTGCCCTCAGATAAAATGCTGACACTTTCATGTAGACTACAAGATTCTGCCTGTCCCAGCCACACCTCCATTTCCTGCCGTATTTCCATGTCCAACATTGCCCTGCCTCCCAGAAATGGGCTGTGCTAGCCAGCTAATATTTTTCTCTTCACCTAGCAAACTTGGTCTGCCCTTTCTGATCAAAATCCTCCATTCTCTTCCTGGCCCACCTCCTCTGAGAAGTCTTCCTTCCTTGTTCCTTCATCAATACATTGGAATGCCCAGCCCCTCCCCAGTTGCCATGGCACTCTGCTTGTCTCTCTGGACTCCATCTGCCTTCACCAGCCAACTGCTCTCTAGACTGTAAGCTTCTCGAGGGCATGAGCTCTCTGTGTGCCCAGCCTGGGTATCTGGAGTTGGCGACTATCAACATCTGCTGACATGAGACTGAATTAACTTGAAATGAGAGAGGAAGCTTAGGATGCCAGGTCTGTCCCTGGGCCCCCACTCCCGATCCCTCGGCCACCTCCCCCAGGAGCCTTCCCACTGCCTGTGTCTCCCCCTGCTCCTACCTGCTGCCCTCAGTGTGGTGGGGAGCCCAGGGGAGACAGGGTGCCGGGAGGAGGTGGCCTTGGTCTTCCCCGGGCCAACGTGCTCTAGGGAGTGGCACAGTGGGCCGTGGCCCTGGGCCGTGGTCCTCCCCGGTGGTGCTGAGCAGCCTCTCCGATTTTAATGTGGGCCTCAGTGCTTCAGTGAAAGCCGGCATGGGAAGTTGCTAATAATGGCACTAAAATAAAATATGCTACATCTGTTATGGGTAGCAGAACAAAATTAGCTGCTCACACCTCTGACATCCAAGATGTCTTAACTTAAAATACTCCTTGGCTTACTTTACATCATTTACTGATTATATTTAAAAGAAATACAATTTTGCAATTACTGTTCTTTCCAGCGTGATATCTATGCATCATTTTCCTTTTATGTTTATATATTTCTCCTTCATTAGTGCAGTCTGAAGGGTGATTAGGATTCTTCAAACATTTTACAGAGGTTAAACGTTGATTAAGATTTAATTATTACTGTAAATAGCTTGGAATGACATATGGTGCAAAAGCCTGACATATGTGCATTTGAATAAATGAAGTGCTATTTCCCAGGATGCCTCAGTAGCTGTTTAACAGCTTTCCCGAAGGGTTATGTTACACCTCATGGTAAGATTGCTGGGATGTTATATTTTGTTGGTTTTTGCAGCTGAAAGCTAAGAACAGTTTTCCAGTTTTTTAAAAACATTGAATATTTTAAATACCTAAATTGTTTTGCACAAATTTTTGCTAATTTGTCTAACTAGGTTAAACATTTTCAAAAGCATTTAGATTTTTAAGCGTGGGCGCTGTGCATTGTGTCAGTGGCAGCGTGGGGACGAGGGGAGCCGGTGGGGTGGAGGGGACCGGGGGTGGCAGGGGTGGGGTGGGAGAAGGTGGTTTGAGGAGAGGGGATGGGGAAGAGGCCTGGGCCCTCAACCTAGCTCTCCTCTGTCTGGCCATCTCGGGTGACCAGACTTGAACAATGGGGTACCAGGGACTATAGAGGAAGGGTCCCCCTTCTCCCACTGTGCCCACCAGCTCTAGTCCTCACCATACCCCCTCTTTGCGTGGACTCTGCTGTGCACGGCCCAGGCATGACAGAGCTCTTCGAAGGCCAGGCTGGTCTGTGCTACCTTCTGCCCACTTCCCAGGGTTGCCACATCTTGACATATGGCGGGTACCTAGAACCAAGTTCAACCAACCTAGGTTTCAAGAGGCCTGGTGCCTCCTTGACTGTGTCCAGGGCAAATGTCCAGCGGGGACCTTCTCACTGCAGGAGTGTCTTCCTCACTGGCCCCCCTCAAGCTAGGGGCTCAGGCGTGAGATGAAGCCCGACCTCGGGGCTGATGTGGTGTCTCCAGGGGGACCCCGTCTTCCAGTGCCTACTGCCTCTTTTCCTTCTGCCCACATATTCCATACTGAGGGAGCATCTACTGTGTAGCAGCATTGTGCCAGGCTTTGAGGACGCAGGGGTGAGCCAGATCCACATGTCTGCTGCCTCAGGGAGCTTGTGATCTAACGTGGAGAGGCCAGGATGGGAGAAGTTCAGGGAACTATGGGGGCCACAGAGGTGGCCACACCCAGCCGGGGGGAGGAAAGGTGGCTAAAGCTGAGACACGCAAGATGATGAGCTAAAGATGGGAGAGCGGAGTAGGGGCAGGAATGGAAGTAGGAGGGGGCATCTCTGGACAACTCAGGCAAAGACCAGAGTGCGGACGAAGCCCCGGTTGTGTGAGGAACCAAAATCAGTCCATGCACCCTGTGTCTCCAGTCCAAGGAGCAGGGTGGTGCAGGAATCTGATTTGATCCCTGAGGATCAGGGTGCCACGGAGCCATTTCACAGTGAAGAGAGGCAGGGGCAGACTTGCAGTTTAGAAGGTGGGCACTGGCTGTGGTGGGGGATGGACTGGGCTGGGTGAGACCTTGTGGGGAGGGTGGGGGAGAGGACGCAAAGAGGCTCCAGAGTCTTTGGCCAGAGCACCACTCACTGGATGGCCACGTCATTCCCGAGATGGGGGGCTGGGTGGGGCCAGGGAAGAGGCGGGTTCAGTTCCATTTCAGGTGGGTTGAGTTCAGGGTCCTGTGAGATGTCCACAGCAAAGTCTGGCAGGCAGGCAGCTGTGAACCTGAGGCTCCAGGGAGAAACAAGGCTGGAGAACTCTGGTGTGGAGTGACCCGGGGCATGTGCAGAGAAAAGTGCCCAGCCAGGCCAAGTCCCCAGGACCCACAGGACCATGCAGTGGGTGTCGTGAAATGGGAGGTGGCAGTGACCTTGGAGAGAAAGATTTTTGTGGAGTGTGGTGAGAACAGAAGCCAGATTTACTGTGGGTTGAAAAGTCAGTGGGAGGGAAGGAGGTGGACACAGCCATTGTAGACAGTTTTTTAAAGAAATGTGGCTGCTGGGGAGGAGAGACACCAGGTAATAGCTGGGCCTGCCTCAGGGTGAAGGGGAGGTGTCGTCAGGGAAGGTTCCTGTGTGTGGAACACTAACAGGCAAAGGTGGGAGAGGGGGAGGATGACCCGGGGGGGGGCCCGGGGGGGGGCGGGGGGGGGGAGCCAGGTGGGCTTCTTGTCCTGCGAGGGGAGGGATGGCAGCTGTGGGTCAGCAGGAGGGCAGGGGGGAAGCCGTGCATGGACACAGGAGGCAGTGGGTTTGATGACAGGAAGCTGAGGGGTTCCCCTCTGACACCTTCAGCTTTTTCTCTGAGTAAGAGGAAGTCTCACCTGCTCAGGATGAGTGGGAGCAGGGTGGGTAAGGTGGCCAAGGAGAGGACAACAGAGCAGGTGTCCGGTGGCTTCTGAGAGTGGGTGAGGGAGCTGACCTGGCTGTGAGGGCTGGGTTGGGGTGGTTGTCAGCCATGAGTGAGGGTCCAGCCAAAGTCAAAAACAGGGAATTTTGAAGGTCTCCATTACATGATCAGGTTCAAGTGTAGGAGCAGGGTGCATGGTGGGATTCTCCAAAGCAGGGCTTCTGCTAGCAGAGTGGGAGGAACCCTTGGGCTAGGGAGTAGCTGAAGGGATGGCCCCCCGAGTCCATGCTGCAGGGGTGGGGAAGATGTAAAGACTGAATGGTGGGAGTGTGGGCCCTGAGGTCTAGTGGGCTGGAGACAAAAGCAGGAGTGAGTGGGATGCGGGAAGGACAGGGGCTAAAGAACCTAGGAGGGTGGGGTTTGGATGGAAGGAGTTGAGGTGGAGCAGCCCTGGTGGTCATCAGGTCCAGGGAATGTCCCTGGGTGGGGCTGTGGTGGGTCTGCAGTTTGGCGGACATGGTTCTTGGAGGTGAGGGAGATGCAGAATTCAGAGGCCAGCGTGTAGGATGTCCACCCACGTGGACGTGCCATCAAAAGAAAGAGCCCAGGTCTGGGCTGGAAGGGGTGTTGTGAGCCCCATGGCGGAAGGGCGGTGGAGAAAGAAGATGTGTCACTAGGTAGGGCACGTGAGCCCTGGCCGGGGCGGACATGGGGGGTGCAGAGGGATGGAGCTCTGGGCCCCAGGGTGGTCCTCACTGCAGCTCCCAGCCCCACTATTTGTGCCTTCCCACTCGCCCACTTACCCTCTCTGTTCTCTCTCTGCAGATTGAAACGTCCCAATTAGAGCCGGAGATAGCCCGGGCCACAAGCAGCCGGACAGTGGTATACAACAAGGGGCTGTGAGTGTGGTCAGCAGCCTGGGGACGGAGCACTGTGCAGGTGGGGAGCTGAGGGGCAGGGCCAAAGACTCAGGCTGCACATGCGGGGAGCCGCATGCCAACCCCAGCAGTCCCGGGCCCGGGAGAGTGCTCGACCTACGGTGGAGGGAGGCTGATCCATTCACATTTTAACATAGGGGAGAGGAGTTCTAACACATTTCCTACAAAGCATAATCAAGTGCATTTCTGGGCCTTACGTGGGGCTGTCAAAACTCCACTCAGCACAATTATGTGAGAAGATGAAAAATCGTAGCGTGCCCATGGGGTAGAATTAGAATCCTTTTATACTTTTGATTTCTTTTTTATTTTTATTTTTTATCAGAATCAAATCTGAGCCTTAGTTTCAGCTGACCAGAAATGGCAGGAGGACAGGTGGGGGGAGCCAGATTAGGTCTAGAGCTGGGTTGGTTTGGTGGCCAGGCTGGTAAATTTAGGATATTAAAGTGGCCAGCCCAGATGGCTCCCCAGGCTAGCATGGGGAGGGGAGAGAAGGAGGTCTGCACCCCACAGGATGAACTGGCCATGACGAAGGTCCTCAGGAAGTGGTCCAGCGAATCAGGGAGCACTGGAGGCCTCTGCACAATTGTGTGGGCAGCTGGCTCTGAATGTAGCCAGCCCATGTCCATTCCAGAGCTGTAGAACCAGCACCTCTGAGTGAAGCCCGGTGACTGTGGAGCTAGAGTCCCCCTTTGTGGAGCTCTGATTCAGGGCCCCTGAGGTGACCCCCGCTCCAGGCAAGAATCCCAGAGAAGGCTTGGTGCTTGGCAGGAACTGTGGACCTGCACTTGACCTCTTTGAGAAGATCCTCCTTCCAGGCCCCAGGCTGGACGCTGTGCACTAGGGCTGCTGAGAGTGGTGCTGGAACTGGGCTCGCTGCCTTCTGCGGAGCTTCTCCAGCCACCAAGGCTGCCTGCCGCATCCCATCCCTTTCTAAGCAGGAAAGTCTCCTGCCTGAGAACGCCTGGGCCAGCTCCTTAGACACCTATCAGAGAAGCAGCATCAACGCAGAAACAGCTGGGCCTGGCTCTGGCCCTAAATGGCATTGTGATGTCGGACAAATTCATTTCCTTCTCTGAGCCTCCACTCCCTGTCTGAAACCAGAAGACTGGATCAAGGGGTTCCCACTGGCTCCTCCAGCACAACCTTGTCTTTGCCTGTCATGCCTAGATGCTGGTCATCCTGGGCACGTCCCCAGTGTGGACACTGGACTGGGAAGGGGGCAGGCCCCTTTGGACCAGCAATTGGCCTCAGAACCTGGACCTTGCCTTCTGTATGTGACCCCATATCCCAGGAGCACTTGACCTTTGCCAAACACTTCACAGTTCTGGAGGAGGAGGTAACATAGATGCCTGGGCCTGATGGTGGGGCCACACCTGCGTGTCGCCTCTCACTCCTGCAGCCTCAGAGGCCCCCGCTGCCGGCTCCCATCTCCTTCCTATTTGCTGGCCAGGAAGGAAGAGCAAGCTCTACAGAGGGAAGCAGAGCCTGGGGTGGGTGTGAGCAGGTGACCCCTCATCTGAAAGGCCCAAACCAAGGGGAAGCACCGGCCTCAGTGCAGCCTATCCTGACCCCACCTGGAAAGTAAGCCTCCACCTGCAGCCTCGGGCCTCCCTCCCCTGGGGACTCCACCTCAGGGGAGATTTGGGCCAGAGGCGAACATGCATGTGTAGGAAAAGGCTGGCACAGGGCAGCATCTTAGTAAGTGGGCTGAGGCAGGTCTTCCTTGGGCATTGCGGTTGCCTCTCTGCCAGCCCCTGGTTCCCACAGCTGGCTCTGCAGCGCATTGCCCTGAGGAGCCTGCCACTCTCTTGAGGAGCGGCCCACCTGCTGCCTGTGAGGAGAGGGAGAGGCTTAAACAAGCCTGGAGGACAAAGCATTGGGGGAATGGGGGGGGTGCCATGGTGTTGGAGGGGCAGGCTTTTTTGAGCCAATCCCACCATTATGTGAATATGCCAATGACTGCTGTGCTGTGCGGGTCTCTAGGCCTGGACTAGGGGCTGGCATGACTCGGTCTTCTTTTGAAAAGCTCACTTTAAGCTCACCCTGCTCCTACCTATCATAGAGTCGTCATCTTGTGCACTTTATCTTGAGACCAAAACTGCCTAACCACCCCCCTGCCCTCCCCTTGCCAGAGGCCTGGCAGAGATGGGTGCCCTGGCCCAGCCTGTGGCCTCAGATCTCATAACTTACTTGCTTTGTCTCCCCAGTGATTTCCATCATGCTCGAAAATGCAGTTTCAGGTGAGCCGAGGGGTCTGCTCCTGTGTCGGTACAGTGACAGAGGATCCAGATAGCCCAGGGTGCGGGTGACAGAGAGACAGTGGGCCATGCCACTGGGCCCCAGTCTGGCTTTGGAAAGCCCCATGAGGGGAAACCTTCACCCAGCACCCATTCCCCACTTTGCTGAGGCCCAAGAAGGGAGGCCTGAGGAGTAGATTGTTTCATGCCTGGGGCGGAGGCTGAGCCTGGAACCACAGTCAGGGCGGGTGGGGCTGGCCAGCTGTGCCAGAACACAGGCCACACCTGTGGTGGTTCTCCAGCCCTGGTGTCCCTGCCCGGCCCTCCTCTGGTCACTTCAAACATTCCCTCAGGCTTGGGGATGCCCTTCTTCCATTTCCAGACAGTAATGTGAGGGTGCTGGGACCAGAACCCCAAGATGTCAAGCTAGCCATGGAGTCAAGCTGGCCGACAGACTCCTTTCACTTCCTGGTGATGAGCTGACTTGTTTCACGTTCCAGCCTCTGGCCTGGGAGAAGGGCAGGAGCCTAGAGGAAGAGAAAGGCCGGTGGACAGACCCAGGGTGGTCTTCAAGCCTGGACCAGTGAGAGTGGGGCCCCAGCACGCAAGCCTCAGCCACTCCCAGGGACCTTTGCAGTGTCTTTTTAACCTTCTCAGAAAATTTCTCAATCTATGTGATTTATGTAATACTAATGAGCTTTGGGCAATAAATAAGGGATTTAAAGCACCAGGGTGTGGCTTTGTGAATTGTGGGTGGGAAGGGGAGCGGTGTATGGAACCCAGTGGGAAAGGGAAGGACTGGCTGAGGATTTTGTGGGAAGGCCCCCAAGGAAGGTGCAGGTTCCAGGCTGGATCGGGCCAGCTGGGAGGCCCAGAGGGAAGGGGAGAGGAAAGGATGGAGACCATGTGAGGGCACAGGGGGTGAAACTGCAGGACTCTCATTACAGAGCCGTTATTGAGCACTCACTAAGGAGCCCGCCCTCAAGGAACATGAGTAAATAAGACTTGGTAGATTCCCATACTGTTTATATCCATGGGGCTGGAAGGCCGGAGGGGGTCATTCCTGGACCACCTGGGGCCAAGAGAGGCCTCCTAGGGAGGGAAGATTTGAGCCAAGTGGAAAGGTGCTTCATGGCATGGTACCAGCCCTGGGAGCTCTTCCTCTTAACTCCTCCACTATCCCTTGTGGTTGGGACTCGGCCACCTCCGATAGCAATGGTTCCTCTTCTACCAGGCAGCCCCCAGAGTTCCCTGCAGAGAGACGGGGGCAAGGAGCTAGAAAGCCATCATGGTTGGGGTCAGACAGACCCCAGTTCCAGCCGCAGCTTGGCCCAGCGTGACTGGGACTTCTAGTCAGATGCTTCCTTTATTCACCCATCAATTTGGTCAGACATTTATTGACACCGTCTCTAACTGAGCCTTGGTGTCCTTACCTATAAAATGCCAAGAACAGCCTCACTCCCTGGACTGTTGTAAGGATGGAGAGCTGGAGCAGGAATGTGCCCAGACTCCCCTTTCCCATCCCAGGTGTGTTGGGGAGGGCCTGCCTCCCCTCCTGGGCCTGGGCCCCTCACCATTAGAGAGTGAGGAGAGAAAGGGACGGGGGAGGGGCTGTTCTCAAAGTGATACCTCTGGGCCAGGGGCTTCTGGTCTCGGGAATTTCTTTGCTAAGAGCTCCACAGGCCACAGCCTCCATCCGGGGCGGAAATCCTTGACTCTCAGGACAGACACAAATCCCTCCTGGGAGCTGTTTGTTGTTTTTAGCTGGTTTGGGGGCTCAGCTCCTACCCAGCCCAGAGATCATTAACACTCCAGGAATGTGGCCTCCCCTGCCCCCAGCCCCTCCTGCCTGGCCCATGGGGCCTCCCTCCTCCCACTCAGGCCACGGTTAGAAGGAGAGTCAGAATGTGAGGGGATGGGGACCACGATGAGTGACCCTGATGCCTCAGGGACCTAGCCTCATTTTCATAGCTCCCTCAGTCCTCTAAAGCTGCGGCAGCTTCTGCCATCCCTCTGCCACCAATTAGCTCCCAAAACAGGAATGCCTTAGCCACTTCCTCAAAGGCCTAACCCCTGCATGCCCACCCTTCCCTGCAGAACTGAGTCTCTCTGGACAATGGCTGAAAAGTGTTCACTTTCCACCCTGCACACCGAGGCAGCTGCTGGCAGCCTCGCCTAAGGCCAGAGCCAGTCTCCTTCCCTTCCCCACAAGGACACCTTCTCAGCCACAGCAAGAATCTGGGGCCCACCCCAGCTCCCTGGGCCTTACGGAGGGGTGGAGAAGAGAACAAAGGGACAGAGAAGATGGACAAATGGACAGACAGGCCCAGACCACCAGACCCTCTCCTGGAAGACCCCATGCAAATCCATGAGGAAGGGAGGGAAGGGGCCACCCTCCATCCCAGGCCATCAGGTGTTATTAGAGAATAGAAGGGAGACCCAGGAGCGGTGGCGTGGCCACAGGCCAGCGGAGAGCCCTTGAGGCTTTAAGTAGACAAGTAGAATGACCTGGCTACAGAGTGGCGGGTGGAGTGGACACAGCCAGGCTGCTGGGGGAACTGGGTGAGGGACCCCTGCAGCAGTCATGGTGAGGAAGATGTGGGCCACTTGGTGGGGATGGAGGGGGAAGGAGAGAAGTGAAGATTCAGGACTGCTTAGCTCTCCATGAGGGTGGCAGAGAGAAGTAAGGAATGACCCTAGGTTCCTGGCTTAGGCAGCAGAGAGGGGGGCATTTCTGAGCTAAGGTGCAGAGAAGGAGGAACAAACCCACAGGAAAGGGGATGCATTTCGATTTACAAGGTGTCGGAGGCTTCTGGGAGGTAACCAAGTGGACACCAAGAGATGAGGGATGCTGGCCTGGAGCTCAGGAGACAGGCAGGGAAGGGGAATGTGGATGTGCCTGTTACCCATGTCTAGGGAGCACCTGGAGCTGGAGCAGCAGAGATGGCCACCCAGGGAGGAAAGGCCTCTTCTGAGAGGAAGACTGGAAGGGAGCTTTGAGGAGCCCCACCTTTGAGGTCTGGGCAGAGACAAGGCAGCTCAGCCACAAGGGAGGTGTGAGGGCTGAGCTGTGTCCTCCCAGAACTCATCTGTGGAATACCAATGCCCAGGGCCTCTGAATGTGACTGTATTTGGAGAAGGGTCTTTACAGAAGTTATGAAGTTAAGATGTGGTTATGAAGGTGGCTGTCATCCAAATGAGAATCCAAAATGACTGATGTCCTTTTAAGAAGAGGAGATTGGATGCAGCCACACTAGAGGAAGAAGACCCTGGAAAGACGAAGGCGCCGTCCACCGTCCAAGGAGAGAGGCTTCAGAAGAAATCTGTCCTTCCAGCCCCTACGTCAGGCCAGCAGCCTCCAGTGCTGGGAGGCAATACATTTTGCTTGTCGAAGCCACTCAGTCTGAGTGCTTTGTCATGGTGGCCCAGCGCACCAAGGTGAGAGGTGAGGAAGGTGGGGAGGGTGTGGCATTGCAGAGGACAGTGATGGGGGTGCTTCAGGCAGAAGGGGCTTCCATGTACTTCACTGAGGCCGAGAGGTAAAGGCAGACACAGACCAAGGCAGGCCCCATGGAGGCCTTAGTGGGATGTGGTCAGGGCAAAAGACAGATCTCCACGGGTCAAGAAGTCAGTAGGACTCCCACCGATGGCCGGTGTACCTCATTCCTTCTTGAAATTTGGCTGACGGGCAGAAGTGGGGCAGCATGACATGGAGCTGAGGGGGCGCTTAGAAGGTGGACCCTCAGGCAAGAGTCAGAAGAGACCGTGTAGCAGAAGGAGTTAGAACAGCCTCTCAGTGAGCACCTCCAGGCAGGGAGACTCTGAAGCCAAGGTTGGAGGTGGGGGTAGGGGTGGGTCCTCCTGAGCCAGAAGGGGAGAAAGTGGCAGGTGGTGACAGGAGGCAGGTGGAGAGGAAGGGCTGGCTGCAGGCAGCGTGGGGTTGAGGGCGGGGAGCTCCTGCCCCTCCAGATCCACTCTGCACCTGTCCACCTGCTCTGACGCTGGAAGCCAACTAAGGGCTTGCTGTCTAGCTTCCACCACTGGGAGTCTAAGCAGGAAACTGGAGGGTTGGAGGAGTGAGGCTGGGGGATTTTCCCTCCTGGTCCCTCCTGCCATCTCTGGGCCTTTCTGTACCGAAGGCCACAGCTCCTGCCTGGAAGCCCTCTCCAGCCAGCTGTCTCGTCCAGGTTCCAGTAGCTGTCCCTGCCTCCTGCCTCTTCAGGCCTCAGGGCCATATGGGCTCCCCATTGTTACAAGCTCTGGGGTACTGCACCATCCCTGTGGGTTCCCCAAAATTCAGTTGTTCCTGTAGTAAACTCCTCAAAGTGCTGTCTGAAGGTACCATCTGACTGATGCAATGGTGTCCCCTTCCAGGGCTGTCTCTGAAGGTGGGAGTAAGGCCCTCTGCTGAGAGTCAGGAGGAAGAGAGGCTTGGAGGGAGGGGGACAGGTTGAGACACTGCCTTTGAGGCAGGAGGGGACTTACCAACAGGGCGAGGCCTTAGCTGAGGCTGGGACCCGCAACATTGAGGGGCGCTGTCCTGCATACCTGCCTGCTGTCCTCACGGACTCAACTGCACGGGCAGGTGGAGAAGCTGGTTCAAGCAGGGTTTCAATTCTGTCAGGCCAAGAGCAACCAAGGAATAGTGGGACAAAGACGTGTCGGAAAGAGAGCAGAGGGGGCTGGGGCCCCCCCACAAGGTCCTGCACTGCTGCAGAGGGAAAGGAGCAAGCCAGCAACTGGGAAGAGCTCGGGGTTCAACGGGAAAAGACACCTGCACGTGTGATTTGAGAGAAGGCCCCACTCTGGGCTCTGCTTATCCCTGAGAGAGGGTGGTAAGGGGGAGATGAGGGAGTGAGAGGCTGGGATGATAGGTGGGCTGTCCATGCAGACCCCAAGGTCTGGGGGACAGGAAGACCATAAGCCATAGCCACAGTTTTCACAAATGAGGGGGCATGACCGGGCCACGCAGCCACAGACCGCACACGTGCACAGCCGCACACATGCACAGCCGAACGCCCACAGGCACCCACAGTCACACTTGCGCACACACCCACAGCCCTCCCAGACACTCCAAACACCCTCACATGCACTCACCCTCACACACACCCCAGACAGCAGATGGGGCGCTCGGGTAATTGGTTAAACCTGTTCCGATGTCTGGCTCCGCCTTGGCAGCGCCCGTCTGACAGGAAAGCTGGCTGGGCCTGCACCGCTCAGCCTGCTGGCCGCCCCTCCCCTCCACTCCCCTCGCCTGCAGGGCTGCCCTGGAGTGGGGCTACAGACGAGGCCCTGGCTGGCTCCCTTTGGGCAGAGCCCAGTTCACTTAGCCAGGCCCAGTTCGATGCCTCCTGGGAAGTGGTCCCAGCACCTGTGAGGAGGAGGTGGTGCACACCCAGTGCAGAGATGCTAGGAGCCTGAGCCGTACTGCTGTGAAGGCCATGGGGACAAGTCCTGGAAAGTTCCACGGACAAGAGGATGTGCAAAGATCAGTCCCTGAAGGGAGGCGTGTGGATTCGGCCATCAGGGTTCAGAACAGGTCCCTGAGCTACCTCTGCTTCAGCTGCACACAATTTGGAGCTCCTACAGGTGCTCATGATACCTCAGCCCACGAGATCTGCAAACCCTGGGGGACCAGCCCAGCTGAGGGGAATGGCCGACCTGGGCTCCCTCAGAGCAGGCCTAGCCACGCAGCGCCTGCCCACCGAGGGCACCAGCAGGCCAATGTCCGAGGGTCCTCACCCTCTGCAGGCCCCCCCGCCTCCCCATCCCCAGGTGGGAGGAGCCGTTGGGGGAGGGAAGGGAGCAGCAGTCCTCATCGTCTTCCCTTCTCGGCTGCATCTGTGTCTCTTCGAGAGAGACTTTGGTTTGTTCCCTGGAGAGGGCCCAAAAACTCCCAAATTAGCAAACCTGGCAAGCCCGCAGCTCAGAAAATAGTTCATCCTGATTCCATGTTTTTCAGGCTCACAGAAGCCTTTATTAATGAAGTCACAACACCAATATTTACCGTCTGCAGGGAGAGGCACAACATGGGGGGTGGATGGGAGTACGGCAGGGACTCCCCGCCCCGCCCCCCGCAGGCCTGGCCTCAGGAGATTGGCAGGTTTCCTTGGATCCCTTCCAGCCCTTTATTCGGATGACAGGGGGTGCTCTGCTGTGATCTTCCTGGACCCCCTCCCCCTATCAAGTGAGGCAGGATCTTGAGAGGAACAGCTCAGCCCTTTCTCCATCCCCCACTGGGGCCAAAAGGATGACTCTTCCTCGCACCTTCCTTCCACACCTGGTCATGTGTGCTCCCAGAAGTGATCCCCCTGCTTGGCAGCAAGGGTCTCCGTGTGGGTTAATCTGGACTTATCCAGGTCAGGACTTTGAAGAGGTGCAAATGCATTCCTGGCTGATGCAAGGAGACAGGGTGTTGGGATGGGACAAAGCCCTTTGGTTTCTAGCATTGACTGGACGGACGCAAGTGAGGTGGGCAGAGGCAGGGGAGAGACACTGAGAGTGCGAATGGACCTGGGTCTGTGGCCCCAGCAGAAGGACCTTGTGTGCTTGGATCCCTGTATGTGGTCCACGCCGCAAGGCTGGGCTTCTGACCTCTTTCCAGTGAGTTCAACATTGATCAAGCACCCGACATTCCAGGTGGGAAGAACAGCATGAGCGAAGGCATAGCACAGGGAAAACCTGTGGCTCACTCAGGGACAGGGATGGGGACACTGAAGCAGATACCAGGAGCAAGGCAAGAAGATGGGGTGGAGGGTCTTAGAATGGGGTGACTCTGCCCTGTTTGGATGCAAGGAAGAGAAACCTAGCTGCAGCATGGAGGGCCTCCTTTGAAGTGGGCCTCGTCCTTGACATTCACAGAAGCCTTCCTAGAGAAGCAGGGCCCAGGCCGGTGGCAGGGGGAGCTGCGGGAGGAGGGACAACGGGGGGGGGCTACAATAGGGAGGTGTGGTTGGGAAGCCACTTTAGACTCCACCCACCAGATGGGAATGGATGGGGCTGGGGAGGAGGAGAGGAAGATTCCCAGGTTTCCTGTAGCTGGAGAAACCATGTACATGGCTAATGCTGTTTGCCGAGGTGGCTGATCCTGGAGAAGCACAGGTCGGGAGGTGAGTCCAGCTGTGGATGTGTTGGCTTTGAGGTGCTGAGGGACAGGGGGTGCAGCAGGCAGCTGGCTTCATGGGTCTGCAGCTCAGCGGAGGTCAGCTAAAGACACAGAGCAGGGAGCCAAAGAGAAGTCCTAGAAGTGGATGTGAGCCCCCGAGGCAAAGGGCACAACTACGAGGCAGGGGGAGCAAGGGCGGACCTGGGGATGGCCAGAGGTGACAAGGCATGGCTCACACTGAATGAACTCAGGCTGGAGGAGGAGTCAGAGCTACCGAAATGAAGGCAGAGCGGGGAGGGAGAGTCCAGGAGGGCATGGTCAGCGGATCGGGGAGCAGGTGAACCCAGACAGGAAGTGGTTGAGTTTGGCCACAAGGGGGTGGCCAGTGACTGTGGTTGGTGACTGTCATTAGCACCAGCGGAATGGTGGCACGGAGACCACAGAGCAGAAGTTTCAGGAGCACATGGGAGGTGAAGAAGAAAGAGGTCTGGATATCGTAAGGGTAAGACTTAGGAATGCAGATTTGCTTGTCAGGAAACCTTCATCCTGACAAGTGGGGAAGATGAATGGACAAACAGAAGGGCAGGTGAACGCAAGAGCTCAGCGGGCCTGTGCATTGCTCTTTCTTGGGCTGGGAAGGCCATGAGTCCCTCGGGACTGGTTGCAGGCTCAGCCTCAAGCCCTGTCTCTGCAGTCTTAACCTGCCCAGAGGTTCTCCAAGGACAGGTGAGCATCCTGGTGGGCCCAGGACTTCGGTCTGGAACCATCAGCCTTTGCGAATGGTGTTCCCTCCCCCAGGCCCCCGTGCTCCCCTTTCCTCTGGTTTCTTCTCCACTGGAGAAGCCACCAGGATCTCTAAGCAGAGGGAAGCACTCTCCCTCTCCCACTGAACTAGCTAGACCTGATCCCCACACCTCAATACGTTAGGAAAGACCTGGGACTGTCCTCCCTCAATACAGGGTGGCCCTTCCCTAGCGCTAGCTTGTTTCTCCTGCTGTGGAGCTGGAGGTAGAGACCAGGGTCCCCCAACAAAAAAGAGGAGTTAATGAATTACCCTTGCCCCACCCCCCACCAGTACCCCACCCCAGGCTCCCAGACCCTGAATGCGTTTGCTCTACCAGCCCCCACTGGCCCTCAGAGCCAGAATCTATCACCCCAGGCTCTGGGGCTGGAGCTGGATGCCCGTGTCATTAAGAGAGAGGCTTTTATTATTCCCATAGGGAAGGGAGACACAGGGGATCACTAAACTACAGTGGTGCCTGGAAAATAAATTAAAACAGAAACGCATCAAAACAAAAGGGAACTCGGAGACACAGAGAGCAGCTGGGAGGCTGCGGTGGCAGGTGGCCCGCCCAGGCAGGCAGGCTCTCCGAGGAGAAGGCCAAGTGGTCCCAGGCCTCAGCCAGCCCATTGCTTGTCCCTCTTGTCAATGGCGGCCCCGGGCTTCGAGCCCTGTGGGGCTGTGACTCCAGGCTTCCCTGAAGCCTGGCCAGGGAGTGGCCAGAGTCCAGCTTGGGCCCATGCAGGGGCCTGGCCAGCAGCAAGCAGCACTCTGCCCTCGTGGGTTTGTGGTTGCCCACCCTAGTCATTGGAGGTGACATCGATGTCCTCCCCATTGGCCTGCTTCGTGGCGATGCGCCACCGGTTGATGTGATGGGAGCCCTTCTTCTTCTGCTCGGACTCAGGCCCTTCCTCCTCCAGCTTCTGCCGTTTGTACTTTGTCCTCCGATTCTGGAACCACACCTTCACCTGGGCCAGGGAGGGAGGGGCACAGATGAGAAACTCAGGAGGCCCCCAGAGCAGCCACGGGGGCCTCAACACTCAGGCCGAGCTGAGAGCCTGATGGGAAGACAGAGGCTACACGGGGTCAGGGCCCCCAGGCCAGGGTCCCCTCTGACCAGCTGCCCCTGTGGGTCTGACATTCACAGAAGGGGATGGCGGGGCAGGAAGAGGTCACAGTGGGCCAGAAAGAAGGGTGGTTTTCCTGCTCCTCTCACACAAAGGGTCACAGAGCCACTGTGCACCGTAGCTCCGCTAGCCCCTGCAAAGCAAAGCCATGGTGGGGGTGCCCAGGCTCCGGAAGCCGGCAGACCTGGGGCTATACAGTTTCTAGAGGAGAGCTCATAATGAATCCTTCACGAGGTGGATGTGAACAGTAAATGAGAGAGCCTCGTGGGTTCCCATGAGCTCCCACATGGCCCAAAGTGGACACCACCCCACGGCCCAGCCCCATGCTCTTTTCCATACACAGAGGCAGAGTGGGCATGGCGTCATAACCAGGAGGTGGTGTCACTACCAAAAGCAGTGCCTGGACAGCCAGGCTACCCCTGGGGGCACAGAACCTGCTACTAGAGACTCCAGCCTCACACACTGTGTGGTCTCCTTCAGGGGAGACTTTCTTAGCAACCTCATGTGGCTCTCCCCTGCCCCTCATCAAAGGCAGAGCTGTAGAGGCTGGAGCTGGGCAGGTTGGGGGGGGGCCTTGTCCCTCAAGTGTCAGCTCCTCAGGGTAGTCCGAAACCCACCAGTGAGAACGCATTCTCCTTGGGCAGACAAGGACAGGGAGGAGGCGGGTCTGAGGGAGGTGTCCCGCCCTTCACGGACAGCTCTAGACCTTCTGTCCCCACAGCACTGGCTCCTGCAGCCCATCCAGATGTGGGACCGGGTCACACAAGAAATAGTCAGGAGAAGCCCAGGGGACAGAAGCAAGCTCCACTTTGAACCCAGGGAGCCCCCTATTCTGTGCCTGGCAGTGAGAGCCCTGGCAAGGGGTGGGGTTCAAACAGAAACTGGATAACCATCCTTCATGATGGAGGAGGCATGAGGTGGAGGGCAGGTCTATGGTTCTAAGCCATCTCCTCTAGGAAGCCTCCCTAGACTTTATCCCCTTTCTTATCCCACTCTTTTCCCTCCTCCTCCAGCATCTGTTCAGTGTCCAGGACATAGCCCTGAATGTCCTCTCATGTATAATCTGGCAGGCTTGTCCTGGCTGCTGGACTAGCCTTAGTACTTGTGGGCTGTGGAGAAAGCCTTCATCTATCAACTCTATCTGACTCCATGGTTCCTTACTTGGCTTTGCAGAGTCGGGCCAGACCCAAACCATCTTCAGCGTTGGCAGGAGGATCCTGGGTGCTGATTCCCAGCTAAGTCCCTTCCCCCTCTGGGCTTCAGTCCTTCATGCCTAGGAGAAATGTTTTGGGGACCCCTGCAGCTCCAGGGTAACTTTTGGTCTCTTGCTCCAGAGGACCCCTGGGGAAGGAGGTGCAGAGGGCAGGCTACAAGGCACGGATGGTTTCCAGGAAATGACAGCACATTTAAAAGCAAGTGGGTGTGACCAACTGCAGCTGTGCAAACGGTGGTGCGTGGCAGAGCTGCGGGTGAGGAATGGTGGGGAGCCTCTTGGTTTCGGCAGCAGCAGTGATGCTGAGGGGAGATCCTTCAACCCTGGGCAGGGCTGAGGGCAGGTCTCAGAAAGACTGCCAGGTCCAGCCCCTGCTCCCAGAGAACTGGGAGAAAGCACAGGCCTTAGCCACAAGGCCAAGCCATGCATCCAGAGGCAGGCCTGGCCCCTGGGCCCTGCAGCTGGTTTCATGCCCAGGAGGTGCTGCCCCCACACCCTTCTCAGGCTGTCCTCTCTATCCCACCTACCTCAGGACTTCCCCTCACAGTCCCCTCTTGCCAGGGTCTCCACTGTGCCATCTGCCCTGGTTTGAGAGCACTGATTTTAGAGCACTGAGGTGAGGATGGGGGCAGCTGGAACTCAGTGCTGGCAGAGCAGCCAGCCAGGGGCAGGAAAGCTGGCCCAGGAAGGGGGGTGCCTGGCCTAGATGGATGGAGTAAAGGCAAGGGGATTCTTCCCGCATTTACAAGCCCATAGCCTGCACATCTCACCTAGGCTGGTAGCGGAGGACGGTGGGGGCTCTGGGCACAGACTGCCAGACTCCAAGCCCACCTATCTTTGGGCGCAGAGCCACCTGGACCCTGGGTGGTTCTCAGCACAATTTGGCAGCGGCCTGGCCCCTGCCCCCCACCCTGGAGCCTGCTGTGACTGTGTCTGCCAGTGGGCGGGTGAGCTCCCCCTGCCTCCTGCGCGTGACTCAGGGCTAGATGCAAGGCCAGGGCATCATTCCTGAGAAGCCCAACTGGGCTGGCCGAGGGTGCCCGTCAGGTGATGAGGGCAGCACCAGGGACAGAGAGCCCTTTTCTGTACCTTCTTCCCTCCACACACACTTGCAGGTGTCCTTCAGGAAGGCGACTCTGACAGTCACATTGGCCTGTAGAGGGACGGGCCCAGCATGCTGCCCTTGTCTAGCAACACTGGCTCCAAGAAGGAAAGCTTTGATGGAGGCTTCAGGCACAGGGTAGGCCAGAGGCAGCTTCCTAGGGCACCCAAGTGAAAGGAGAGTCTGAATATTTTCTCCATGAACAATACTGGGGTCAAGTAGGCATCTCTCTAGAAACAGGGACATACATCCTCTCCCTGTGCAGCCTGGCCATCTTCCAGAGAATGGCCTTCGGCTGAGTGTCCAGATGCTATTTACAAAGACTGCAATAACAGGGTGGTGCTTATGACTTCATAGCATTAATGGAAATGCCAGGATGCACAGGCCTGGCACCGTGTGATCACAACCATAGAAAAACAAAATCTACACACAGCGAAAAAAGACTAGAAGGAAATGTACCCAAAGTGTGGGTGATGTCTCTTTCTTCTTTCTACTTTTCTGAATTTCCCTTAATAGTTATTGATCAAGATAGTATTTTTTACTTGGAAAAAGAAAAGGAACAGGGCTCTGAGTGTATTAGGAGATAAGAGTGACATTTCATGACCTCTCCAACCCAGCTGGGCAACTCTGGATCCTCCAGAGCCCCTTCCCTAGAGAACACAGGCCCTGGGAAGGAGCCAGGTCATATGGCTGCCCCATCACCTGCCTGTATTCCTTAGTACCGTTTCCCAGTCTCAGTAACAGTGACCCCCACTGTGCACTAATTTATTTCTTTACATCTGTCTCCTCACCGGACTGTGAGACTGGAGAACCAAAGTGGTGTGTTAGTCCCAGTGCCCTGCCCCGAGGACATGTTCCATGTATAGTCATCTGGCTGGACAGAGGCAAAGTGACCTAGCCCTATGCTCTAGGCAAGAGGTACCTGGGCCAGACCTGGAAAACAGGAGAAAATGAATAGAAGAGGGGGAGAATTCTAATCAGCAAAGGGTTTAGGAAGTGCTCAATGATGGAGAGACAGGATCTTTTTCTTAGTTTTGTGGACACTTTTGCAAGAGGGCCAGTTCTTAATACTCCACGTGGTAAATTGGATTGGCCACTTTTAGGGGAAGTTGGAGGAGGGAGACCTACTGCTGGGCAGAAGAAGGGTTGGATTGAGTCAGGCAGAATGAAGAAGGTGAAGCTGCCATGGATGAATGAATGTATCAATTTGCTAGAGAATTGATCAATGTATGCATTAATGAATGAAGGCATGGATGTGAACAAAAGGAAAAATGAACTAACAAGCAAACTATATCTCCAGCCGATGTTTCACAACTAATCAGACTTTACTTTGGAATAATCTGTTATTTTGAATGAATGAGGTCTGGATTCCTTCTTTTTCACCATTCCTGCAAATGGAAAAGTCTGTGGCTCCAGCCCCCTGCACACTCTCAGGTGAATAACTGTCTTGTCTTCAAAGAGTTCAAATATCCCAGAATAGACAGAAGCCTGGAGACATCAATCAAGCCACCCTTCAGCCTACTCTCTTCCTTGGGGACCCATTTCCTATCATTTGATCATGTGAGCTGTTCCTACACTCAAGGTCAAGCCCAATGCCATGCTAAGTTCAACCCTCACTCCAGTAAGCTGAGGTCACCTCTAGCTCCCCACCAACAATAACCATAATCTCCCTAAGCCTCCCTGTCTCCTCCTCTTTCAGCCCAGCCTGGACCCTTCCTCTCTCTCTCAGGGAGACATCATAAGATTCTCCTCAGGACATGTCTCCAGTCCCAGCTCCTCAGAGAACCACTCTAATCTCCTTTATCTCCCCCTCATCCTCCCACACAGGACTCCTGGAACATGAGATGCAGAAGTTCTTGAAGAAAAGCCAAGACTTAGAGAAGAGATGTGGACACACCGTGAGCTAGAAACAAATGTCTCTTGATTTTTCCCTAAAATTCAGGTCACCTGGATATCCCCCTCTTATCCATCCCTCTAAGGATAGAATATTCCAGAGCAGGAAAGGACCCTCCAAATCCTCCTTTCCATGCCTCTGAGGGGGAAAAATCCATAGTCAGGTGACCATATACTCCTGCCTCCCAAGATCTCCCTGCCCTCGGGCTCCAAGATGGTGGCTGGTCTTGACAGCTCCTGCTCTATCCACCTGCCTGCCTCAAACCCTCCCCTTCTTTCCCTCCAACGTAGGATCCTAGGTATCCCCCTCAAGCCTTCCAGGCCTGAGGCCTCCTCGAGCCTTCTCAAGCATTTCTCTCCTGACACCCCCAAGCGCACAGCTGTGACTTCAAGGGGACCCTAGTCATTCATCCTGTGCATGTTTCACAAGTGTGCAAGCTTTGCACTTAGCCACATCACTCAGTGAGGAATCTTCAAAGCCACAGACCACATTTCTGTACCCTTTGCCCTCACCACTCAGCTAAACTCTAAGCCAGGCAAGGTCAAGAAACACCTGCTAGTCTGTTCAGAGGAGAAGGAGTAGATGGAAACACTGACCAGATCAGCCTGGAGCGACCAGATGCTTTCTCTCACTCCCCCTTAAACTAACTTACCCCTTCCCCTTATACACACACGAACACACACAGAAGCATACAAGCTGCACACTCCATGCCATGCGACTACTTATGGCATCTGACTTGTACCTATGCTATCATCTGACCTTTGGGCTTCAATCACATGAAGCCCGTTGGTGCCCCACACGGTGGGCAGACACATGTTGCACACACCCGTTATTCACACTCATTCAACCTGAGCCTCTGAAATGACCCAGGCCCGGGTCTGCCCAACCAGCCACCAGAACTGAAGCTTGGACTGGTACCTTCCTGGTCATCCTCCAGGGCTGCACCATAGCAGTGATGAGCAAGTCATCAGAACCTGAAGGTAGAACTAGCTCCTCTCCAGGGCTCTTCCCTCACCTCCTAGATTGAGGCACTGGCCTTCCCAGCACAAATACCCCACTCCTACTAAACACACAGTCACTCAGGGTGCCCACCTCCCAGGACCTCATGTGAAGCTTTGGGAGTGCACAGACCTCTGAGCTCTGGATTAAGAGCTCACTCACACACTGAGCTGAGTAACTAACCGTCCTGGAAGTTTTATCTACAAAGTGGTATATGTATAATCTAAATCAACAATCAGCTGAGGAAGTGCAAGGGAAAGATAGGAGGAGAGGGACAGGGAGGGGGCAGTGACAGCAGAGAGCAAGGGCAGTGACTGACAAAGTTAGTATTTGTTTGGGCAAAGAGAAATGTGCTCATTAATTCAATACATGTTTATTGAGCATCTACTCCATCCTGGGCACTGACCTGGGCCCTGTGAGAAATAGACAGGCTTGGCCTCTGCCTCCGAGAGCTAAGATGCTCAGGCCTGCTATTCGTCACAATCACCCAGATAACTGTTTTTAAACTTTTTCCTGCACCCTATCCTGGACCTCCTAAGAAAATCTCCTGGGTGAGGCCCAGGAATCTGTATTTTAAGATCTCCCTGAGAGATACATGCTGCTGGTCTACAGATTGATGTTTAGACATGGAAGATAATTAAGTAACAACAGCAAAGTTTGATGCATATCATGATAGGCAGGGGCTGTGCGGCGAGCTCTGAGAATGGGGAGAAGGAAGTATACAGAAACACAGAGAAGTAGAATGTAGAGGAGCCACAGAAACTCGGCTAGAAAAAAACCCTGGAATTTGTGTCATTCGTTCTCACAGATACAGAAACGGAGGCCCAGAGAGAAGACAAAGCCAGAGCCAATAAGATAATAGATAACCATTAGCAGACGTATGAATATGCTGTCAGTTGCTAAATAGCTCTGCAGAGATGAAGTTTGAGATGAACGGTGGACACAGAGAAGACAAAATAGATGATGAAAATAATGAACAGATGGGTAAATAGTACTTATTGTTAGGAAGAATGTATAATTAGTAGAAAAATAAGAAATATAAATTAACCAGTTTGGGGATGCAGTTTAATGACAGTAGACAGAAGTAGATGGCTAGATGTAAAACAGCTAGGGACAGATTAGAGCTTTGAGAGACAGGTATAGATATTAACAGTAGAAATGCATGGCAGGGGGCTGATGGGGGTGACTGATGCTTGACAAATAGCTGATGGCTGCAAATGACAGGTAAGCTTGCCTGGTAAGTACCAAGAGGTGGCTAGAGAAGTAGTTAATTATATATCCTGGCTCCAAATGATAAGTTATGAGGGCAACAGAAAGGTAGTGTTGATGATGGAAACCAGATAAGGCAGGAAGAATGCTGGACTAAGAGGACACCCGGGTTTGGATCTTCTTATGCTACTAATCTGACATCCTACCTTAAACAAAGGGAAGGGACTAGGGATGGTGATTAATATTATTTGAGCTCATATGAGGTACCTTTGTTAATCATTAAACAACCCATTTTCTCGGTGAGGAAACCTGAGCTCGGAGAGGTGAAGTCACTTGCCTAGGGTTACACAGTAAGTTAGCAGGTATTTCAAATTGTGTTTGCCTGCCTGGGAAGCTCTGCCCAGTCCATCTCCCATCTCAGGGTCTTCACCTGGAAGGACAGGCTGCCACAGAAGGTTCCTCAGGCTCAAACCTCTCCTCATTCTTTTTGTTGTACCATATGCAAAAAGCATTTACAGACAGAAAGATTAGCCCTGAGTTTTGATAGTTAATGAAGCTGGATACCTTATGTTATTCTGTCTGATTTTGTTTAAAATATATGTTTGAAATATCTCAATAAAAATGAAAGAAACAATCAGTCCGTTTACTAACTAGCATTGTTAGGAGCAAATATTGACAGGCAGCTAGATTCAGTTTGAAAAAGAGTTAATTAAAAATGCTCTCACTGAGCTAAAAAATTGAAAGTTTAAAAACAATGACATTATTTCAACAAGTGTTAATCCATGGGTGGTAAGATTATAAACCATTTTTGTTTTCTTACACTTCTGCAATTAAAATTTAATAAATATTACTTTTTAAATGAAGTTAATTATAAACACCATTCTTAAACTGACACCTTGTTTCAAACAATAATTTTAAAACACTGCCAGGAGGGAAAAGGGAGTGTTATTTTATTAACTTATTTTTTTAAACAGATCTTTCTTTGAAATGTTTTTAAAATTAACTCTTGTTTTGTAAGCTTTTCCCCTGTAGTTAGAACAGCCCAGCCAGCAAATCTGAAAACCCATGGGTCCTGCCTCCGACCTGTGAGCGATTTTTCGATTGTTAAGTGGGGCATCAGACAGATATGATGACAATAGATGCCAAAATGCCACCGAAGGAGGAGAGGGTGAGGTCCCCTGAAGAGAGCTTGGGATGCAGTCTGAGTCTGGGCTTCCTCACCAGGCTCCCTTCCTACTCTCGCTGCTAAAGGGAGGCTCCGGCTGCCCCCTAAGCCGGGTATCTTCTCACTGCCCGGGACGTGGGAGGGGACGGTGGTGTCTCGGGAGGGGAAAGACCAGGAGGAAAGGGGACCTCAGCCGGGAGGGAGCTGGGGGACCGTAGGGCAGACCTCTCGTAAATCTGGGAGCCCGTAGGCACGCAAGGCCCATCCAGAGACTGAAATCTGCCTTGAGGGCAGCAGCTGGGCTGAGGGTCGCTGAGCTGCACTCCAATACGTGGGACCCCGGTGGACCAAGAGCTTATGCAGTGCTACCAGGCAGCATTTATTTATGGCAAAGTCTTTACTTACAATGAACCCAAATGCACCTCCCTCTAATTTTCATCTAATTATTTAATTTTTTTCCCTTAAATTAATGATCAGTTACAAAAATACTACACAGTAATTGTTAATTTCAGTCGGTTCAAGCCTGGACACCGCTGGAGTTTATCCCCTCTCCCACTCAACAGCCTTCTCAGTGATTCAGAGCAGCCCCTGAGAACCCGGGGTCTACTTCCCACCAGGCCCAGGCCCCTCAGATGCTCCGCGAGTGCACACTGTGGGTTCTACAGCCCTGCCAGCGGGCCTGCGCCGGATCAGTGCCACCCTTGGACCCCATGCAGGGGCTGTACCCTCCCTGGCTAAGCCCCTCTGTTGATATTCTGAGGACACCTGGGCTTTCCCAGACTATCCCTGCTGGTGGGCAGCCAAGGCTCCACCGGTTTTGCCCAGGAATAGCAGCAAAGCCAGTGCGGACTGGCTCCCCGCAGGACTATGAGCGCCCCGGCACAGTGTGGGGGAAAGGGCTGCAGGAATGCCAGGGCTGGGGCCAGCTCCAGTAGCCTCGGTGCTGCCTGCGCTGCCCGCTCCCGAGGCGGCCCGCTTCCTCCAGGAAAGCTGGTCTCCCTGTGATGGTCTTTGGGAGCCGGGCTCGGGATACAGTTTGCATTTACTCTGCCTCCTGCTAGGTCCTTGGCGCTTGACAAAAGTCCTGCGGACTTTACAGGGGCACGCAGTCTCCAGGAAGGGGCTCTAAAGACGGGCTTGATCTCACTCAGCGCCGCGGGGAATGGGGGCCTTTTGGAACCCAGCAGGTGAGACTCGAGGCTGGGCTGGAGCGGGCTCAGGGACTCTCCTGCACCCGCGTACCCTCAACTCCACTCGGGCTCCGTACGCAGTGCCCGACGCCGGGCAGGCCACGAACGGAGGTGATTACCTGCGTCTCGGAGAGGCTGAGGCTGCCGGCCAGCTGCTTCCGCTCGGCGCCCACTACGTAGTGGTTCTTTTCGAAGGCGCGCTCCAGCCGCAGCAGCTGCGAAGGCGAGAAGGCCGTGCGGATCCGCTTGGGCTTGCGTGCGAAGGGGCCGTGCAGAAGCAGCCCGTCCTGGGGCACATCGCTGGCTGCTGCCCCGCCGCCGACGGCAACACACGCAGGTACAGACAGAGAGAAGGAGCGCCGTGAGCCGGGGCCAGCGGAGCCCGGTCTCCTGCCCCGCTCCCACATGCCCTGCCCTCTCCATTCCTTGGTACGCACACACACCCCATTTCTCCCTTTGCCCCTTTGCTGCCCCTTTCCTAGTCCCCTCCCCTCCCCAACACCTCCCCACACTCGAGAGCTATTCCGCGGGGGGGAGCGGGGGCTAACTCGAGGAATAACAGCGCTGCAGAGCCCTCTGTTAGGCCAAGAAATAGTCCAGACCCCGCGAGGCGCCGACTAGCCCAAATCCACAACGCCTGGGGCAGCGGAAGTGTCCAAGAAAAGTCCCTTGGCGCTCTTTCTCCGCCCTTTCCCAGAGGGGCTGCCCTGGCCTCCAGCCCCAACCGTTTGCTTTTAGTTAACTGGTCGCAAAGCACTCCCTCCAAGAAGACTAAGGGTAGAGGCAGCGCTGCGGGTCAGAAAGGTGATAAGGGGAGCAGCAGGGTGCTAGGCACACCCTTGCCAAACAGAGATTCAAGAACTAGAAGGTACCCAAGGAGCAATCCCTTCACACCTACTTGCACTATCTTGTGGTTGAATGCTCAGGCTACTGGCTCATTAAAAACTCCTGCCAACAGGCTCGCTCTGTCTTGCAAGGGGGTATAAATAGGCCAGTAGCTAGGTCAGTGGTCCAGGCAGCACCTGGAATGGAAAGTCAGGCTCCTTCTTCCCCCTTCTCCACCTCTGCCTCCCCAGGTCTTGGCTGTCCAGAGACCCAGCCTCTAGCGTAAGCCCCAAACCCCCACCCCAACACACACACTGGAAACTCCAAGTATTGCCTGGTGGGAAAAGCTTCATCCCTGCTTCATCCCTGAATAGTCCCTTGCTAAAGAAACATGTGTATAAATATCTAGATGTCATCTTTCTCTCTAATATATATAGATATAGATATATTGGTTTCTGCATGGGCGTGTGTAAATATATGTTCCAGCCTCCCTACTGTCTTTTTCTCCCATCTACTGTATAGGATTTTTAGAGTGTGACTGTCCCTTAGCAAATGTTGGCCAGCATAGGGACTCAGCTCCCACATGCAGGAGGAGGGGATAACTCTGGAGTAGATGAAGCTGGGGTAGGGGAGATGGGGTCAGGAATGATCAATGCCAAAACAAGCCTCCACCCACAGCCCCTGTGTCAATTAACCCCCCACTAGACCTTCACACAAACTCTGGCTTGGTTGCACATGCTAACAGGCCCTGAAAAAAATCACCCATGGATTCTCATGCAAGGGCACATAACAGCCTCCTGATGCACCAACAACAGAGAACCCTAGATGGAATATTTTGACAGAATTAGCTGTTGGGATTGACTGCTCCAATTAACTTCTTCAGACATGGCTACTGGTTGGATTTGATTTGACCTGTTGTTTTGCTCTAAGACAATCACCTGGATAATTCAGTTGACATCTCCCATCTCTGGAAATATGTATGTAAGTGAAGCAAAGGCACATAATTGAGATGCTGCAGGTAAAACTCTCCAGGTATCTGTCCTTGTCCCTCTTCTGGTGGAAACTGCCTGACCTTCCTTTCTCCAAGTCTCTGGGCTTTGGGTACTTAAACAGGCCAACTTTTTGCTGGTGTTTTCTGTGGAACAGAGTTGCTAGGATTGGGGGACTATTGCCTGGGAGGAGTCAGTTACCTTATCAATTTCAAGTGGTTAGATCTGTGTGGCTACAAAAATGGTGGGACCATATCATAGGGAGAAGGATGAGGGACACCCCATTTGGTTATTCAAGTGGGGGCAGATCTAGGGCCCTCGGGTCTGACTGAAGGAAGAGAAGTTTGACTTGGGGTCGTGGAACAGACAGATGGTCAGGGGAGGTGGTCTGGCAGAGAGAAATAAAGGGCAGAGAAACAAATATGGAGCCTGCTCCAGGTGGGGAATAAGGAAGATTAAAGTCGCTGGGGTGGAGCCAGTGAGGTAGGCCAAGGAAAGGTGGGTGGAAAGCAAATGCTGCTTGCTAATGTTAACAACTTGCTTCAAAAAACAACATTGTTATGAACCTGGGTGAAGTCCCAACAGTGGTTTCCTCCAGACAAATGAACCACAGAGGGACAGAGAAAACTTAGCTCATCCAAGCACTGGCAGGGTTTGGCCTCAGCTGCTGGGCTGGCCTAGGTTGGTCAGAAGTGAGGCTGCAGTGTGGAAAGCCCTGTAAGCGTGTGACTAGGATGCAGAGGTGTGAAGGGCAGTGTGGGGCTGAGGAAGCAGGTTTGCAGCCCACCCCAGTGTACGTGGCTTAGTGACTATGTTGTGATTCTGTCGTGTATGTCACCTGTGTGGTGGAGTGCTCTGTGTTTGTCTTTATAAACCCAGATTAGAGGATGAAGGCAACAAGCTTCTGCCCAACATACACGCTCCTCTGCCTCAAGTCTGGTTATTTTAGGGAGATGTTAGGTTGCTTTGGGTCTGCCTTACTGAGAAAATGGTCCCAGGTCATTGTCATGTCCAGTTGTGGTAGACAGCATGTGTCCTGAAGGGCATATTCACATGCATGTGCAAAAACATAGGGGTCCTTCTACCCCATCACAGAGAAGCAGGATACTGCAAGATTAGTCAAGATGCTAAGTGATTGACAGGTTATTTGATTCCAAAAGAATAAGGACGTTTCCCTGTTAGAAAGAGGATGTTTCGTACACCAGCCATCCTGAGAAACAGATCAATTGCTACAGGTTTATGCAAAGACAAGGGTCATGCCTTAAGTGCACAAGTACCTGTACCCCTCTGACCTGTGAGAAGGAGGCCTGAACCCCCACTACCAGGGCTTCAGTTTCCCTTGACTGGACCACAAGGGCAGAACAAACTTGGGGCTAGGATGCGGCCTGTTTGGACGCAGTAGTTCCGAGCTGTGAGAGCGCGATGTCAGTTTCAGACTAGGACAGTTAGCAAAGTGGAAAGGGACTGGCATAGCCTTCCCAGGAGCTAGGGAAATGAACACCCCTCTCCCCACTGCCTCCCTACCCCTCCGATTTTTCTACAGCTGCTCTTTTAGGGCCCCTTCAAGGGAATGGCTGGGAACTGGCAACAGAATCCCAGGAATGAGGCGGCTGGAGGTGGGAGCTAGGGTTCCGAAACACCCGGCGTCAGAACTGCAGTCTTTGATGGAGAGGCCTCCGCCGGCCTGGGGCTCAGGGCCGGACGGCTGGGCGGAGGGCCCTAGGGCTAGGAGGGGGAGAGGCAGGACAGGCAGCCGAGATAACCTCATTCCCCTTCTTCCTGCCCGCACAAAGGCGACCTTAGAAGCTCCGGCCCAGTTACGTTGCGGGTCCGGGGGAAGGGGGAGGGCTGGGTCTCTACTGCCCCATCCCGGCCTTGCTCCCAGGCCCGGAAAGTTCCTGATCTCGGGGAAACAGCACCGAAAAGCGGCCCAATCCTGGTCTTCGCCTGCCCCTCCCCTTCGGGCCTCGCGAGCAGCCCCGACCTTCGGGTTCCGGGGGGATTCCGCATTCGCTTTTCCCCTTCCACTGCCTCGGTAAGCGGAGACGCCGCTTCCCTGTGCGCCAGGACCGCGGCGCCCAAGCGCGCTGCGCACAGAGCACAGACATGTTCGTTTTCGTTCGTGTGGGGTTTCGTTTGTTGCATTAAAACGGGGCTGAAAAGAGCATCGCCGAGACCCGGTTCTCTAGAAAACGCGGCGCCGGAGGGCCCGAGACGGCTCGACTCCCAGCCCCGAGGCCTGGCTGGGACCTGAGGGCGCATAGCTGCCGGGGAGCGCAGCGGTCTGCAGCGGCGACGATGGGCCTCGAAGCCACAGCGCTTCAGGGTTCGAAAAGTCCTTCAGTACCCAACGGATTTCCGGGTCTGAAAACGCAGCCACACTTGGGTTCATATCCGCGTCCAGACTCGGTTCTTGAGAGAAAAATCCAACTGTGCAACTCGATAACGTACCCGCTAGAACTGAGGGCTCGGAGAGCGGCGGCAATTTCCAAGAGGGTTTTGCGGAGGATTTATTCGCCTCGCCCGGCTGGAGAAGCTCAGAGCCGGAGCTGGATCTCTCTCGAGGCGCCCCCCGGCCCTCGGCGCCCCGAGGCAGGCGGGAACTGCAGAGCGGAGGGCGTCGGGGACTGTATTCAAAGCCGAGGGTACGGCCCAGGAGGCCGCCTCCGGACAAGCTGAACCGCTGGAGGCCACGGGACTTAGGAGCGGCCCCGCCCTCTCCTCCCAGCCCCTGTCCCTCCACCAGCCTCCAACCTGCCAGCCCCTCGGCAGGCCGCGGTGGACTGAGGGCTCCCACACTGCCCCAACTCCAACTCGGCCCCTGGGCGCCAGGTTTCGAGACCCAGGCTGTGGATCGAGCCCACGGAGGACCACAGTAGATTGCTCAATTTTGAAAACATCCTCATTTTATCAGTAAACATTTATTTTTAAGTGGCAAAAACTCTTGCCCAAGGCAGAGGACATTGTAGGCATTTTTGTTTTTTCAGATTTGGATTTGGGCAAGTCTTTGAAATCTTCAAAGAGGAGATAAAGCTGCCCACAACAATTCTTATTCTAGTAATTACATTCTCTGGTTTTGTGGGATCTGCCAGGTCAGCATCTATTGGCCAGGTGGGGCTGAAAAAATTGCCTGACAAATTGGGACCCAGGGAAAGCAGCTTTCTGTGAAAGTCAAAGCGTCAAGAGGTAATTTTCACTTTATTATCTAAATAATTGTGCCAAACATCTAATTGACTGTAAACCTAGACTGTAGACCGTCACATTAGCTCCCGGAGCCGAAGCTCCAGCCGTGCCCCTTTCATTTGTTTCTCTAAAAGCAGGGTTACCTAGTTCTGAGCCATGGACCCTCCTCACAAGGCTGTGGTGTGGTGTACACTAATAAAACTAGAAACTAAAACGATTACTGTATAAATCAAGGCCACTCTTTAAAATAAAAAGAAATAAAAGAAAAACTCCAACAATTTTCAAGGAAGAAAACGAACTCCAACAAATGCAACTCTCTTTTCTCCAGTAAAGTCAGATAATTGAAATGTGTGTGTGTGTGTGTGTGTGTGTGTGTGTGTGTGTGTGTGTGTGTAAGAATAGGGGGGGATCCTTATTAGCAAGCCGATTTCAGGTACAAACTCCGAGGCTCGGACTGGCTACGACCTTAAAAGCCCTCTGCCCCCGCCCCTTGCCCGGGAAGACTGGCCTCAGTACTCCAGCAACCGGGTGGGCTCCCGCCCGAAGGCGGCTAGCAACGGTGGAAGCCAGTTTGCTTATAGCAAACCTTCCCCACCTTGGGTAGCAGAGGCACGTGTGACTTGGAGAAGTCGGGCCAAGGTTGCAGAGAAACATCCCAAGACAGCCGGGCCCTCCACACTGAACATTAACTCTCCCGATTCGCCCTCCCCGCTGCCCTTGCGTCCCACCGAGCTGGGGCACGAGGATGGACTTTCCCCTGCCCGGACGCGCCAGCGAAGGCTGAGGTCTGGTAGGTGGTAGTGGACATGCGAGCGAAGTGTGGTGTCAGGTCAAGCCTGGTGGAGGGAGAGCCGGGGGAGTTGTACTCTGGGGCTGAGACTGGCTCAGCCGGGAGAGAGAATTGGGCAGGCCGCGGCGAGGGCCAGCAGAGGCTCCGAGGACGCGCCTGGGCTTGCGTCCGAACTGTTATCGTTTCTAGAAAAGCCTGGAGGTCTCCACCTGGTTTCCTGGGAGAGAGACCAACGCGGCAGAGGCGCCGGTGGGTCCTGCACTGCTCTTCCCTGCCTGGGAATCTACCTCCGCGGACCCGCAGCCTTCTGGGCAGTAACTTCTGAACAGCCCCGCGCGCCCCCGAGCCTCCCCCGCATCGCCGCAGCGCAGCGCGGGCGCCGGCCGGCCGCCTAGGCGGGCACAGCGTGGGCACTCACCCTGGAAGCGGTGGCCGAAGAAGCGGTTCCGCAGGACCCAGGGGTAGAAATGGAGAGGGTCCCGGTGTTGGGCGCCGAAGAAGGAGTGCGGGGGCTGCAGCGGGGAGGCGCCCAGCTGGTGCGCCGGGTGCACGGTCAGCGCGGGGTGGTTCATGGCCTCGGGGAACACAAGCTCGGGCCCACCATAGAGCGAGCGGCCGGCGCCCGCAGCGGCCGCGGCGGGGAAGCCACTCACGAAGGCCGCCTCGGCCGCGCTGGGGTGAGGGTAGTTGAGCGCCGTGGGCCGGAGCGGTTCCTCGGAGGCGGCCGCCGCCAGGAGATGGGAGCCCGCGCCCCCGCCGCCAGTGCCCCCGCCGGTGCCGCCGTCCTTGGCCACCAAGGACTCTATGGTAAAGCCGCGCTTGGCCGCGGGCTGGAACATGGTCGCAGCCGCCGGAGCTGTGAGAGGCAGCCGGGCTCTGGGGAGCGCTCCGCGTCCTGGCGCCGCCGCCGTGCGGGGTGTGCACCCAGCCAGGCACATGCACACCCGCCCGCACCCCTCACCTCCCCCGCCCGCCCGCTCGCGCTCTGCCCCCGCGGGCGAGCCAGGCGCGGAGTGGCGAGGGGTGTGCGAGCTAGCGAGCGCGGGGTCCGGCCACAGCGCACAGCCAGGCGCGGCGGCTGCTGCGGCGGAGCGGGCAGCTACAGGCGCCCGCACAGGCGCGGGCTCCGTGCGAGGCTGTGAGCTGCCGGTAAGGCCCGAGGGCTGAGCCCGGCTCCCTCCTTTCGGAGTCCCGCCAGGACCGACCCCAGACCCCGGACTCCCCGCACTGCCCTGCCCGGCCCCGGCCGCCCAGCGCAGCGAGGCGCGAGTTAGCGGGCACCTGCCCCGCGCTCGCCCATTGGCCGCCGCTCACCTGCCCCAAGGTGGGGGGCGGGGCGGGGCGGGGCGGGGCGAGGGACGGCGGGTGGGGAGGGAGCCCGCAGTCGGAGGCAAAAGACGGACTGGAGCCTTCGCGGGGAGATCCAGGCCTCCTCCCCTCACCACTGGCATCTCCTCGCGACTCCGCCCTTTAACTGAGTCTGGTGGCCGCTGCCGCCGTCTCGACCCACGCGGGAGCAGAAGAAGGCGCCCGAAGGGCTTAGAGCTAAACTCCAACCCCCACTCCGCGGTGTGTAGCTCAGCCGAACTCTCCCATTCGTCCCGGGATGTCGTTTCAGTTCTGAGAACTTGGATCCGAGCGGAGGGTGGGTGTTTGGGGTCCAACACATGGGTTTTCCCGAAAACCAGCTCTCTGCTCCCCTAGTTTCTGGGACCTCCCACTCACCCACCATCGACCTCCTGGGCCGCGGTCTGAAGCTGCGGCCTTGTTCCTGAGGTTTCGCGCTTTCTGGATGTCACGGGGACAGCTCTGGAAAGGGGACGCTTACTCCCTTCCCGAGGGGCCAGGCAGGGCACTGTGCGGGAGAAGCCACCGAGCGGTCACACCGCAGCCCTTCAGCTGTTAGCAGGGCTGAAGCAGCTCCTGTGCCCAGCCACGGCGCCGCGACCGGCTCGGACCAGAACGGCGGGCCTCGGCGCAGGGCGATCCACCTTCCACGCCTTCTCTGCTCGTAGGTCTCAAGTGTCGGTGGGCTGGACCAGGCCAGGGCCTCGGAGACACTGTGGCTTCACCTGAAGCTGGCCAATAGCCCGAGCCCATCCCGAGAGGACACGCCGGCCGTCCGGACACGCAGCGGCAGCCTGACCTCCCTCGACCTTCACCTTCCACCCGTGACCGCGGAACAGCGGACGACTCTGCTCCGGCCAGTTTCCGTGTTGCGCACGAATTCCCCAGGGGCGAGAGGACGACTGGCCGTGAGAGCCTGGACTCCGCAAACTTTCCTACCCCGACCTTCCAGGCCGTAGGAAGGCGCCGCTGCGAGGCCTAGGAGGGCGCGGGCTGCGGTGGGGAGGCTGGGACCTGGACCTTGCCAGCGCACCGCGGAAAGGGAGCCGCAGAGAGTTCCGCTTCCTTGACGCTGCCGAGGTCCGTCCGAGCGGCCTGAGCGCTGGCCAGGCGCGCGGATCCGGGCTGGGCCTGCCGACGCCCCAAGGCTACGGGGTCCGCGCGCTGCGCAACTCTGCGGGGACTCCAGGCCGGGTCTTGGCAGCGGCCCGCCTGAGCGCCGGGAGCCGCGGTTTGCAGAGCGCTCCGGGCGCCCCGGCCGCCACAAAGCGGGTTAAAGTCTATTTTCCACTCCACTGCTCCGAAAAGCCCCCGCGCGCCGACGCCGTTCCGGCCCCCTTGGGCGAGGTGGGGAGGGGCGGCCAGGGGCGGGGAGGCGAGGCTGCCGCACCCTGCACTCCTCCGCGTCCTGGGAACCCCGGGGCCTGGCGCGGCGCAGACACCGCCGAGGCGCCTTCGTAAGGAATGATGGAATCCGTGGCGAGCGCCGGTGTCTTTTTCGCTGGCCTCTCCGAAGATTTCCGGCTTTCTGTGATGGTCTTTTCCTCTCTCCGGTTTCTGTCTCAGGCACTTTATCTTCCCCTGCTCCTGCCTCCCGGCTCCCCTCCCTTCCGACTTTTCCTCCCCTGATTTCTTCACCCTCCTCCTTTTCCCACCCTCAGTCTGGGAAAAGGGGAAGTGCCGCCGAGTGGGGGACCAGGACTCGACCAGGCCGTATCTCTGAGGGAGCGGGGGCGCGGAAGTGGGCAGAGGTACAGAAGGAGATTTTCACTCCATATGGAAGGAGACGACGACGGGATTTTGTTGGAGCAAGGTTCCCACAGGGATGCGGGTTCAGTTGGGTAAACGTTGCCTGGGCCTGTGCTCTGCGGCGACAGAGCAAGTGCTGGGGGCTGAGACAAGACAGGAGCCCAGCAAGCTGAAGGCCCCAGGGCCTTGCGCTCTTAGCTTGTGAATGAATCCCACCCGTCCTGTCGCAGACCCCCGCTTCCTTCCCTTCCCACCGCGAGGCTGGCCAGGGGCTGCGAACTTGTTTAACTGGTCAGGTGGAGCCTGGAATCTAACGTCTGCCCTAGACTCGCATCTACACTGGCTATCTCTTCATTCGTGTGGCTCTGGGTATACTTGTTCATATCTAAATCGATAGACCTTTATTATAATACCACTTTCCCTTGCGAGGCTTTCAAATGCTGACATCTCTACTCGGGAGGCTTAGGCAGGAAGATCTCTCGAGCCCAGGAGGTCGAGGCTGTAGTGAGCCGTGATCCGACCACTGCACTCCTGTCTGGGCGACACAGGGAGATCCCATCTCTAAAACAAACAACAAAAATGTTGACATCCAGCTGTCTGTCATTAACTCCACTTTACAGATGAGGAAACAGCAGAGGATCAGTAACCTGAGTCTGGTCACCGTCCGGGTTGGGCTGGGACAGCCCAGGGGTCCCAGCCTGACCTAGGTTCCACTCTCATTCCATTCCTACCAGGATGCAGCCGGAGACTTCCCTGGGGAGAGGGAGGGGGTGGCTGGAATGCGCTGGGCGATAGCAATTGTGTTTCCATCCTCCCTCATCTTTCATTCTCCCAGCGCCGCTTTCTGTCAACTTCCTCTCCTGTAATTCCCTAATTTTCTTCCATAGCTCTTCTTCTCTCTATCGCTTCCCCAGTTTCCTCTATTTTCACTCCTCTTAGGACCTCTTCTCCTGTAGTTTTCCCTGCGGCAGGTTAAGAGAAGAATATGTCACCCGCAGGGGTGTCTCTAAGCCTGCCACTGTGTTCTGGATTCAGTATCAGTGCCCCCACCCCCACCCAATCTCTTCCTGTGCCATCTCCCCTGCCCTGTTCCTCCCAAAGTCTCATACTGCTCCCTCTATCACCATCCCCTACAACTGATCTTATACACAGATACTTCCCCTCTTCACCACCGGACAGCTGCCCATCTTAACCAATACCTGTTTCTCCCACCAACTTCTGTTCCCTGCCCTTCCTTTCCTCCCACCCAAGCAGCTGAGCTCTGCCAGAGACTGGAGGCTCCTCACGCTGGAGTACCCTACACACCACCTATCTTCAGGCTGCTTACCTTTCACTTTGCCCCATCCAATCTCCCACCCGCTTCCTGGAGTTCCCATCTCCAGCAACCCAGAGCCTCACTCTCTGGAGAACAGCCCAATGCCTCCTAGGCTGATACAGCCTGGCCTACCTGTTGTGGCTCTGGCCCCACATTAACGTTTTCTCTCCCTCCCTGCCTCCCTCTATCTCTGGAATAAGCTGGCCACAAATCCAGACTCTCTTGTTTATTAGTGGTGAGCCCCGGGCCAATTGTTTTACCTCAGCTTGCATATCTATGAAATGGCAAGCGTTATATGGGACCTCTGTGAGAATTAAGTGATATAACATGTGTGCACTGGATCAATGTCTGACTCCAGAGAAGCACTGGGTTCGTTACTGTTCCTGCCTTTGTCCATGCGGAGAACTTGGGAATCACCTCAAATCCTCACTTTCTCATCCTCCACATCCAATCAGTGCTCAGTTGTCCAGTTATGTAATTCTCAAGTCTATATCCTTTTCCTTTGGCTTATTTGCTGGCTAACTTCATTCTTTACAACTCAGTTATCTCCCTGAGAAGCCCCCACCCCATTCTTTCATAGCATTCACCTGCGCGATGGGGTTGTGTGTGTCTCCATCTGTCTCCCTCAACAGGCCAAGACTCCCTGCTCACTCTAGCTGGGAAGCTGCTATGTACATCCCCCCGCCCCACCTCCCGCACAAGCCAGGCGATGTTTCACCAACAGAGCTCTTGTGAGAATTTGGACCAGCAACACCCCCAGCCATCTCTCTTTCACCTTTCTCCTCCCTTTTTCCTATTCAGCCTGACTTCATCTTTATGTCTCCTTGCCTTACAAAGAGGTTTCTGCCCTCATGTTTCCCTCGATCTGTTGACAAAACTTCTTGAATAATTTTTAGTCTCTCCAACTCTCTCACTTGCCCTCTACCCAAGCCTTTGCAACCAGACTTGGACACCCATCATAATAGGAAAATGGCTTGCAAAAGCTCCAGACATTTCATTATGGTGTTAGGATGAGAGCAACATGTGCTTTTGGAGATCACAATAAGTTCAACCTCGTGGAGTTACTGAGACTAAATGAGTTATAATTTCCACCTGATGAACTTAGAGCAGTGCCTGGAAAATAGTAGGCTTTCGATAAACATTAACTGCTATTATTTCATAGAGTTGTGCTGTCCAATATAGAAGCTAGGAGCCAAATGTGGTTATATGGCACCTGAGAAGTGGATGACCCAAATTGAGATGGTCTCTAAATGTGAATACCCACTGCATTTTGTGTTTAAATAGGCTTAGTGCTAAAAAATTTTAAATATTAATATTTTCTATATTGATTACACATAGTAATGGATATGAGTACAATAAAATATCTTAATAGATAATTTTATTAAGCCACTAGAACATTTAAAATTACACATGTGTCTCACATTGTATTTCTATTGGACAGAGGTATAAAAAATACAGATAATCCAAAAGGGGGGAGTAAAGGGAAAACAGAGATCTTATAATTGTCAAATCCTATTACCCAGAAACAACCTTGTGAAATTCTTATAGTATATCCTTCCAGTTCTTTCTATATGTGCCTCCCTTTTTAAAAAGTGTACTGTACATATTATTGTAACTTCTTTATAAGCAATCAAAGCATCTTCGCCACATTAAATATTCTTTAGTTTATAAATTCACTGTTTTTACAAAATTTTGACAAACAGCTCCAGAGCTGTATCTTACTGATGTGTGTTTCTTTTCTACATATTTCTAGCCATATAATTTCCAGATATGCAATATTTTAATTCTATTGATTCACTGTCACCAGTTTGGCTTTGGAAATGTTCTATACAGTTATTATTGCACAGGCAGACTTTAAGAATCTCTCTTCATCCTCTGAAATGTTCATTAGGACACCTTATTTCCAAATTTGAGTCTTTTTTGGTCACGAGTGTTCACAGGCTCCTCAGCATTAGAGCAGCCTCAATCCCGTTTTCTTTTGGAAACTCTCCTCCCTTTATTTTTCAAAAAAGATGCTTGCCTGGATCTGCCACCTCTGGGAGTTGTTCCTTCATGGGCTACACTTTCTTCTCCTAACTGTGGTTATCCATGAAGGCATCTTTATCCTTAGCCTTTCCCTCATTCCACATATTATGCCATTTATCTATCATCTATCTATCTTTTATCATTATCCATTCCCGCAGTTTCAACCAATACCGTAATGCAGACCCTGGCAGGTTTGTAATGCCAGCCCTATATTTTTCCCTAGATCAAGTCACTGATTTTCAAATGCTTGTGAGATGCTTCCTGGAGGGGTCCTACAGGCCCCCGAGACACTCACCATACCCTCCAAACTGAGCTCAGCATGATCCCCGCCAAGTCTGTGCCTCTCTGGCTTCTCTCTTCTGATAATGGCTGCCCCTTTCTGCAGGACACCCAGGCTCAGCAGCTAAAAGGCATCTGTTATATCCCCTTTCTCTCGGTCACTGCTCTGTACATCAGTTAGTCTTTGCATTCTTTCATTTCTTTCTGTTCTCCTTGCCTCTGATTTGGGTTCTTGTTACCTTTTCCCAGTGATTCTCTTTTGATAGCCATTAGTGATCTCCCTCTGCAATTCATATTACACGTGGCTGGCTACCAGATTTTTATACAACACAACTCTAACCTGTTAAAATTTTTTACACAACTCTGGAACCCAGGGTTCTTTCTTTACCTCTCTGTGACTCAGTTTTTCATCAGCAACCTTAATAAGACCTACTCTGAATAGTTAAGAGAATTAGAATGAGGTGGTTCATGCTTAGCTCTTAGCACATAGTAAGCCCTCAGTAAACATTAACTGTTGTGTCACTGTTCCAATAAACTTTGAACTTCTAAGCTTGGCATTCGAGGCCCTTCATGAGCAAGTTGTACCTTTCTAGCCTCATGTCTTCTGCTCACCTTTAGGTAGCCTGCCCCCTGACAATACTGCCACCAGCCAGGGCATTCATCCAGGGACTCTGTGATCTCTGTGCGTGTCCTGTACATTCGCTTTGCTCAAAAACATTACTCCAAGCCAGGTACAATGGTTTACACCTGTAATCTCAGCACTCTGGGAGGCTACACCAGAAAGACCGCTTGAGACCAGGAGTTCAAGACCAGTCTGGACAACCTTGTGTCTACAAAAAATTAAAAATATTAGCCAGGCATCATGGTGCATGCCTGTAGTCCCAGCTACTCTAGGGGCTGAGGTGGGAGAATCACTTGAGCCTAAGAGTTCAAGGCTGCAGTCAGCCATGATCACACCACTATACTCCAGCCTTGATGACAGAGTGAGAGCCTGTCTCAAAAAAAAAAAAAATTACTGCAGAGTGTGTATCAGTCCAACTTCTGAGAGGAGGAAAATTGTCAATAGTGCACATAGTCAACTATTTAGAATGCCAACTTCATGAGAACGTCTAGTTTGTTCACTGCTGTTTTTTCAACACAACATGGTTGCCTGGCATATAATAAATGCTCATTAAAGATTTGTTGACTGAACATATAAATGTGAGAAACATGACTCAAGGTTCCATTTGTTCTGAGATGTGTAAAAATGCAAGTTTTCATCATAATAGAATGTAAAGAAGATGCAATCCTTGCCCTGTAAGGTTTGCCACACCTCCCGAGAGAGCTGGAATTCTTGCCTGACCCTCAGGGTGGGCTTCCCATCCTAGGCCCCATCTTTGAAGAAGATGCTTCTTGCAGAGCCTCTGACTGCTGGGAACGGAAACCCAGACACTTTGAACTGAGAGCCTGCCCAATAATTGGCTAAACTCTCGAGTGGGAAGGACTATAAATTCCAAGTTTCTAGTGTGACTCTATTACATAAAATGTGTGAACTTGGAGCAAATATCCCTTTCTTCCCAAAAAAAAAACATTTCAATGGAAGCCTTGTAAATGCAAAGATAAATCACTTCAACGGATGCCTCATTTTTGCAAAGATAAACCAGAGACTTAATTCTTTAATGGAATCTACCAGAGATCGCAAACTCAAGTGTTCTGCATAATGTATAAATGTCTTCTCCTTAACAGGATATTATCTTTGCAGGTTATTTTATCTTAGCAAAATGTTTCTTTTCAACATTTGGGTCTAGTCTGCTCTGTCTCTGAAAATTAGGATTCCTTCTTGGGAATATATATGCATTCTGATTCAAATTGTTCTCCATCAAACTGGAAAATGAAGAGTAGGGAGGCCTATATTTTCATCTCCCACTGGTAGAGGACCTTTTTTTTTTTTTTTTTTTTTTTTGAGACAGTCTCACTCTGTCACCTAGGCTAGAGTGGTGCAATGATGCAATCATAGCTCACTGCAGCCTCGAACTCCTGGGCTGAAGCAATCCTCTTGGTTCAGCCTCCCAAGTAGCTGGGACTATAGGTCTTTGCCACCACACCCAGCTAATTTGGTAGAGAGTGTTTTGACTTGAATTGCCAAGCCCATCCTGAGCTGTTCTGCTGATTGCTCACTCAGAATTTCAGTTTAGAAGGAATTTTTGGACTTTGGGAAATGTATTTGTATCAGATAATTAAGTGGTGGGAGATTGGCTCAAGGGGGCTCTGGGCAAGCTCAGCCCCTAGGAGTTCTGGAATGGGCACACTGACTCTTGCGCATAAATGGGAGGTGAATGAGAGCAGGTGAAATGTGGGCTGGAGCTGGGAGATGGTTTTCCCTCCCTAAAACTAGAGGGGTTGGACCTATGGGAGGAAAGAATTGTGATTTTGCTGTTACATGGATGGGACTATCAACCAGCAGACATCTGGGCCATGAAATGCAATTGAAAAATGGGGCCATTTGGTATAGCTCAATGTCAAGACACTTCAGTAGGCCCATCCCTACCTATTTTGTTGTTCTGCTGGCCTGATGACCTGCCTGCCTCCCACCTGCCCACTTATACAAATTCATTTGTTCATATCTGGATCTGAACAGCTTTGTATTACACAACAAACACATTGTGTACGTTTTCTGAGTTGTTGAATAATTTGTCCAGGGTCATTTGTAGATTCTTTGTAAGCGTAATCATCTGAATATGATGTCAAATTTGTTTCTAATAATATGGTACACTAGATGTCCAGAGAGACTTCCCAGTACAGATCATCTAAGAACTTGTTTGTGATTTTTAATTTAAAAAATTTCCAAACATACCTAAAGATAGACAAAATAGTATAATGAATACTCACATCCCTGTAACCTAGATTTTATAATTATTAACATTTTTCCATTTTGCCTCATCCTTTTTTCTCTGAAGTATTTTATTTATTTATTTATTTAACAGAAACATGGTATCTCTCTGTCACCCAGGCTGGAATGCTGTGGCACAATCATAACTCACTGCCTCCTCAAACTCCTGGGCTCAGCCTCCCAAGTAGCTGGGACTACTAGCATATGACTGCACTGGGCTAATTTTATTATTATTATTACTATTTGGAGAGATGGGGGGGTCTCACCATGTTGTCCAGGCTGGTCTTGACCTTCTTGCCTCAAGCAGTCCTCCCATCTTGGCCTCCCAAAGTGCTGGGATTACAGGCATAAAGCCACTGTGCCTGCCTTGAAATATTTTCAAGTAAATTACAGGCATCATGATGTTTCACTACTAAATCCCTCACTATGAATCTCTATTGGGAATTCTTTTTTTAAAAAAGCCAACTTTCATTATGGGAAATTTTAAACATATTTTGTAGAGAGAACAGTATAACAAACCTCCATATATTTACTGTTTAACATTAGTTAATAATCTTTTGCCCATCTTAAAAATATCTTTTAGAATGATGGTTGCACTTACACAAAAGTAAAGAAAAATCCCTGGTTTACCCAGAGATTGTAGGAAGTTTGAATTGAGACAAGGAAGTGAGTTCTGAAGCTAGAGTGTGTGTTTGAACAAACTCCAATTCCCTGGTGGCCCAGAGCTTGGGTTTTAAAGGGCTCCAAGTGGGAGGGATAACACTTGGGATTCATCCAAGGCAGGAAGTCAGAGCAAAGATTCCTGAAAGGTGACATCCTTACTGACTGAATGAGAAAAAATTTCACCCCAACAATGGGAGGTGGTGGGCATATGTGCCTGTCTCAGCTTTGATGCTGTGTAGAGGGGGAAAAAAAGAAAACATGTTTTCCTCAGAGTTTCAAGCCACAGCCCCACTCTCACTTGGATTTATGACCAAACATTTTAGGAGGCCCTAAAAGACCCCAAGCTGAAAATTTAGTATTTATTGGCAGAAGAAAACAAATGTAATTATTCCTCTTCTAGAGGAATACATTTGATAGCCAGACGATTTCCCCAGATAAAGTTCCAAGAAAGATAAACTCATAATCAAAAGTCATCAAATATACAGGAAAATAAACTATCACAAATTGCAGAATGAGGCCTTCAAAAAGACCATATATATTAGAATTATCAAACATAGACTATAAAATATGTCAAAAAATAAAAGAGGGAATTAAAAAGAACTAAATAATACCTCCTGTAAGAGCATAAAATGGTACAACTCTGGAAAATTATCTGGTAGTCTGAAATAAAGTTATAACCACTCAACCATTCTACTCTTAGATATATGCACAAATGAAAAGAGTGCATATGTCTACAGGTGATTGTTTCCAGTCACCCAAAATTTGAAACAATCTATATGCCCATAAACAGCAGGATAAATAAATTGCTAGATTCATACAATAAAATGCAGCAAAAAAAAAAAATCAACTATTGACCCATGCAACAACATAAATATATCTCAAATACATTATTGGGTAAAAGAAGCTAGACAGAAAAATGTATGTGCTGTAAGATTCCATTTATATGGTACCTTAGAACCGGCAAAATTAGTCTATGTTGTTAAAAGTCAGAATAGCAGGCCAGGTGTGGTGGCTCCACCTGTTATCCCAGCACTTTGGGAGACGAAGACAGAAGGATCCTTGAGCCTAGGCGTTTGAGATCAGCCTGGCCAACCAACATAGAAAGACTCTGTCTCTACCAAAAAAGGAAAAAATAGTCAAGTGTGGTGGCACATGCCTGTGGTCCCAGCTACTTGGAAGGCTGAGGCAGGATTATCTGAGCCCAGGAGGTTGCTGCTGTAGGAAGCCATTATTGTGCCACTGCATTCCATCCTGGGCAACAGAGTGAGAGCTTGTCTCAAAAAAAAAAAAAAAGAAAAAGATTCAAAAGTAAGAAAAGCAGTTATCTCCAATGAATTATTGACTGGAAAGTGGCACAGTGGAACGTTTCAAGGTACTGGAAATGTCTATATTTTAGCCTAGTGTTTACATGGATGTATACATAGAGAAAAATTAATCAAGATGTATACTTCATATTTATGCATCTTACAGAATATAAATTTCAACTCAGTGTAAACGAGGACCCAACTGACTTGGGAAAGTACCAAAGAGAAATAAAAATTATAATAACTAAAATTAGAAACTTAATAAGAAATTAGCAAATTAGATGTAGCAGAAGAGAGAATTCATAAACTAGAAATCAGAAGAGCTGAGGAAATGCAACACAGAGAAAGGCAAAGCTGTGGGTACATTGAGAGGTTATGCAAGATGGAGGGTTGTGTCTGAAGGATTATCATGTATCTAACCAGGGTTCTAGAAGTAGAAAATAGAGGGACTCAGGGAGAGGCTTCCTTGGAAGAGCTAATGGCTAAGAGTTTTTAAAAATTTGATAAGCCAATTGCTGTGGTATGAATGTTTGTCCCCTTCAAAACTCATGTTGAAACTTAATCTCTAACTTGGCAGTATGAAAGGGTAGGGCCTTTAAGATGTGATCAGGTCATAAAGTCTCCGTCCTCATGAGTAGACTAAACCATTAATGGATTAGTGGGTTAATGAGTTATCATGGGAGTGAGACTGGTGGCTTTATAAGAAGAGAAAGAGCAACGTGAGCTAGCATTTTAGCTTCCTCTCCACGTGATTCTCTGCGCTGCCTTGGGACTAAAAAGACTCTCACCAAATGCGGCCCCTCAACCTTGGACTTCTCAGCCTCCATAAGTGTAAGAAATAAATTTATTTTCTTTATAAATTGCCCAGTTTTAGGTATTCTGTTGTAAGCAAAAGAAAATTAACTGATACCAATCATTGAAATAAAGCCCATTGAAATCCAACAAGATAAAGAAATCTACATATAGGCAATGTAATTGCAGAATGGGAAAGGAAAAGGAATCTTAAAAGTAGCTAGAGAGAGGCCAGGCATGGTGGCTCATGCCTACAATCACAGCACTTTGGGAGGCCGAGGCGGGCAGATCACTTGAGGCTAGGAGTTCGAGACCAACCTGGGAAATATGGTGAAACCCCATCTCTACTAAAAATGTAAAAATTAACTGGGTGTGGTGCCATGCGCCTCTAGTCCCAGCTACTTGGGAGGCTGAGGCAGGAAAATAATTTGAACCTGGGAGGCGGAGGTTGCAGTGAGCTGAGTTCATGCCACTTCATTCCTGGGCAACAGAACGAGAACCTGTCTTTAAAAAAGAAAGACAGAAAGAAAAAGTAGCCAGAGAGAAAATATAGATTATTAGAAAGTGACAGTTGGACTGACAACCAATACTCAAAAGTAGATACCAGGAGAGAGTGGATATATCTTTAAAGATAATGATATATATAGTTATTACATAGATATAACTTTGATAAGTCATTTTTCAAAGCACTGAGAGAAAAGAACTTACAACCTAGAATTGTATTTCCAGCAAAAATTGTCTTTCAAAATAAGGGTGAAATAAAGACATTTTCAAACAAATAAAAAATGAAAATTTCTACCAACTGACCCTCATTACAGGGATTTTAGGCAGAAGGAAAATTATTGTAGAAAAAATGTCTGAGCTGAAAAGATGAATAGTGAGTACAGTTAATAGAATATAAATGAATATTGACTATATAAAACAGTAATGTCCTTTTATAATTTGTGGGACTAAAATATAGAAATAAATATTGAACAACAACAGCATCTAAGTCGGGGCAGTGTGGCGATTAACGTTAAAGTATGTTTGGATTGTACATTTTTTCTAAAGGAGAGTAAAATGATGATTAACTTTAGATTTGGAGAAATGAAACATGCCATCCAAAAAATAGAAATGGGCTATTACTTCCAAATCAGTAAGAGGAAAAAAAATAGAATCTAAAAAACTAGGACAAAAGATAATTAAATAGCAATAAAACAGTTTCTTAATAAAAACAATAGTCGGGAGAAAAACCTTAAATCCATGGTTTCTAGGCTATAGCAGGAGTGTGCCACTAGGCTGAAAGAGCCTTGCTTTGGGACATTAATCTTGTTAGAAAATAACTGAGAAAACATGGAAAGTGTCTTAACAAGAAGTGTTAGAGAATCTGTCATTGGCATTCTCTTCTTGTAGATGGAACACAATCACTGAGCAATTCTAAATAAATACTTAAATCACAGGAATCTAAAAAGTGATGTCAAAACAAAGGTTTGAGTTTCTATTTTTCACAAAAATTTCCAAGAGTTTATCACCAAATTATGATGCCAATAATAATAGTGAGGAGTAGTCAAATATTTCATCATCAAGAAGAAATGTGAGTTGACATGAGGGTGGGTAGGGAGAGGAACACATTTTAAGCCAAGATTCTGCACATGGCTTGAAATTTGAAAGGAAGTAATAGGCCTTCTCACCCCCAAACTATCTTTAAAGTACAAAAAGTTCAAGGCAAATGAAAACGTTAAAAAAAAATCTGAGTAATTGGATTTTTCATGGATGGAACAGAGCACTATAAAGGACATGCAATTCTGTTACCCATTCTAGTTGTTCTGCTAAAACAATTCAGGAATGAAAGAGCAATCATAACTTGAAAAAATTTTCTGTAAGTTTTCAGAACACCAGAAAAAATATAAAATTCATTTATATCTGGTGTCGTTTTACAGTAAACATATATTTTTTGGTGACATACACTGTCTTTTGTGAAGTATTACCTGATTAACTAAAACCTAATGAGGGAAGTAGGATGTATTTGAAGCTGAAGATATTTTACTTCTGGGTAAATTGTGTCTGTCATGGGCATAGGGAATCTAATTTGTAAATGAAGGCAAGTGTTTTGAGTTTGAAATAAAAAAAGAGGACTTCATAACTAATTTAAGTGGGTCTCTACAAATTGTGCAAACTTGTTGTGAAACTTGCAAGTTACTTAATCTTTCAGTGCTAATTTCCTTATCTGAAAAATAGGAATAAATCATAAAACCTACCTTAGAGTTTTTTGGAAGGATCCAATGAATGTGTATATATGTGATGCACTTAGAATAGTAATAGTGTCTGGCACATAGCAATTATTTAGGATTATTAATGAAATAATATACATGGGTGTTGTTTCCATAAACCACTCATAAGATACAATGAGACAGCTGAGGGTATAATGGTGCCTAGCTCTCAACCTGTGCATACTCCCTGCAGAAAATGTCCAAGCCTGTCTTAATTAAACAGCCCTTCACAGGTGCTATGATGCGTTAGTCTGCTTTTGTGTTGCTATAAAGAAATACCTGGCTGGGCGTGGTAGCTCACGCCTGTAATCCTAGCACTTTGGGAGGCCGAGATGGGTGGATCACCTGAGGTCAGGAGTTCAAAACCAGCCTGGCCATCATGGTGAAACCCCATTTTGAAAAAAAAAATAAATAAAGTTAAAAAAAAAAAAAGAAATACCTGACACGGTAATTTATAAAGACAAGAGGTTTATTTGGCTCATGGTTTTGCAGGCTATGCAAGCCTGGCTCAGCATCTGCTCAGCTTCTGGTGAGGCCTCAGGGAGTTTTTACTAATGGCGGATATCAACTGGGGCAGGCATGTCACATGGTGAGAGAGGGAGGAAAGGGTGAGGGGAGGTCCCAGACTCCTAAACAACTCAAACTCAGAGGGCGTCTCCGGGCCAGTCATGAGAGATCCACCCCTATGATTTAATACCTCCACCAAGTCCCATGTCCAACATTGGGGATTACAGCTCAGCATGAGATTTGGAAGGGACACACATTCAAACCATATCACATGGGTATGGATAAGATCACTGGGAGGCTCTCACACCCAATTACTATGGAAGCCAATTTAATAAAACGTATGGCTGTGTCTACACTGGAGCTGCTGATACAAGTGGAAGATTTAATGTGTTGCCACAACGTTTATGGAAGATGAGCCAAAAGCTTTATACACACATTGTCATGTACATCTTGGGGAATTATTGGTGTTGAGATTTGTCGGGATATGAAAGAACTCTGAAGTGATCTCAGTACTGTCAATTATTTGTATGACACTATTCATCCATCTCTGAAAAGCTGGCAAATTTTCAAAACATTTGTAAGTGGAATGGAGGCATACTGGAAACTCCAGAACTATTGAAAATGTGTTGGATTATTGATCATGATCGAGGGGCTTCTGCAGATTATTCAAACATGGAAATATGTGTCAAAATGTACAGGTGGCTGGTGCAGTGAGGTCTTGACTGATTTTTGTTTCCAAATTTCAATTCACCTTTTGTTTATAAATTTTAACAAAATTTAAACAATGGGCTAAGTATTACAGGCACTGTTTTTCTAAGTAGCTTCTAATTGAAACTAAAGACATTTTTCTTTTTTCCATCCAAGGTTAAATCAGTATTTCGTGGTTTGTCATCTCACAGAAGCGATAAATACTTTAAAAACCATTTGAGACAGAACAGAGAAATTATGCCAATAAGTAATCCCCAAAGGTTTCCAAGAGGAAAAAAAAATCTTTTAAGAAAAAAAAAGTTTGTGATAATTAAGGTAATACATTTTCCCCTACTACGTCAGAAAAACAATTTAGTATAAATGCTTATTTCCAATAAATAGTGGCCATATTACTAAACTTATGTTTTTCAAAAACCATTAATAGCAAAATGAAAGAAATTTCAGCAACACTTTCTCATGGGACAGTATGTTAAATGAAGAAATAATTGGATACATGCAAAAATTTTCAGTGTGTCTGTCTGCTATGCCCACACCTCCACACACCCCCTACTGGTCCTGGGTGAACCCCATGGCCTTCCTTCTGGTCACAGCCGATTGCATCAGGGTGGTCCTCTTGGGCTTATCACTGAACTTGATTTGGGGCCAGGCTCAATGAGGTTCTCTCTGAGGCATTTGAACTAAGTGCCCCAAAGGGGAGGGATATTTGGTAATGGGTGGGGGCAGAGTGAGTGCGGCAAAGGTGGGAGGTGGGACAGTGGCTGGAGCATGTAGGGCTGCCCCTCAGTGTGAGTCCAGGAGAGCAGTCCCCCGTGGAGAGGACCTCCTGGCTTCAATTCTCATCCCCCACCCCAAAGGCCTGTTGTATTCCAGGTCAGGAGCACTTCCTTTAACATGAAACTGCCCTACCCATGTCTATCTCCCCCAAGCAGCTCTTAAGACGTTGAGAGCAGTGCTTATGTCTGTTATCTCACCCTCCTCTCCAGCAGATGGTCTCCAGGCACGCTAGGAAATGGGTTGATTAGGTTAAGAGGACAGTCAGGAAGTCCGGCCAGCTGAAGGATGTGATGAATGTGGAAGGCACTGCAGGAGGGGACTCTCGACTGGATCCCCTGATTGGTGGCCATCAGTGGCGGGGAGAGGCCTGGAGAAGTCTCAGAAACCTGCTGTTGAGAACAGCGGCCTGATAATGTAGACACTCGTCCCCAGGAGAGCGGCTCCATGTGAGCCTCTCTGCTTCAAAGGCATCTGTTATCTGGTCTCACCCACCTCTCTCTAACAGACCACAAACCACCAGGCTAGCTGGAATCCACGTTCCCACCCCATGCCCATTCCCTGCACAGTGCTTTTGCTCACAGGGTTTTGGCCCGCTAGTGTGCCTTCTTTCTCCCCACCAATGCCAACCCTGCTCAACCTTCAAGGCCTGTTTTAGTCTCACGTCTTCCAAGCAGCCCTCCCTACCCATCGCCCCTAAGCGGTGCTCTTTGGAGTTGTCAGATTGCCACTTACACTTGCATTTGCACAACTCAGGAAGGCCATGTGGAAGAGACCACGGATTCCAGGGCCAGGACATGAACAGAACAGGGTGCCCACTACCCTTGGTTCTCACGCAGAAATTCAGGCCCTCCTCACCCCCTTTTTGCCTCAATCTATGGCCCATCCCCCAAAACAAAAGGAGAGTCAGAGAGGTTCCTGTCTCCCACATCCATGTCTGGGTCTGCAGTGTGTCCAGGGAGCCTCTGATTTTAGCGCTTCTAGAAAGAAGCCTCCTCAAAGGCACAGGGACACTTCTCCCACGCTGCAGCCCACCCATCACCCCTACCCAGTCCTGGGGACAGCCCTGTCTCTGCCCCATTTTGGAACATCGGCCCAGGCCCCCAGATCCAGCCCTTTGCAGCCCTTTGACCTATGAAGGGGCTGAAAAAGAGGCCCTAGGCCAACCAGATGCTCCCTTTTAGAAATGTGAACTGAGAGACATGGAAGGCAGCTGCAGTTCAATGTGGGCCTAGGCCTTGAGAACAGGCCTGCATGCATGCTGAAGTCACAGGGAACAAAGATGAAGTGTGAGCAGAGGCGGCGTGCTGGGAGAGAGGGAGGGGATGCGTGCCGACTGGCAGACACCACAATGGCCCCTGAGAGACAAGGCTTGGGCTCCTGTTCCCACTCATCAGGCATCTGGACAGCAAACCCCAGAGCGAAAGAGGCCCCACAGGAACAGCACAGGCCAGGCGTGCGCCAGGCGTGCGCGGGGAGTGGGACAGGCCAAGGAAGGTGCTGAGGATGTGAAGGATGGGGAAGATTTAGCTAAGCAGGAGAGGAGACGGAGGGACTTTCCTGGGGGTGAGAATGTTTACCATGGACCTCCAGGGGACATAGCCCGTGACTGCCATAGCTGCAAATATTACAACTGTGGGTAAAATGGTGGAAATTTTTTTTTTTGAGACAGAATCTCAGTCACCTACACTGCTGGAGTACAGTGGGGGATCTCGGTTCACCGAAACCTCCCCCTCCTGGGTCCAAGCAATTCTCCTGCATCAGCCTCCTGAGTAGCTTGGACTACAGGCACATGCCACCATGCCTGGCCAACTTTTTTTTTTTTTTTTGTATTTTTAATAGAGATGGGGTTTCTCCATGTTGGCCAGGCTGATCTCAAACTCCTGACCTCAGGTGATCCACCCGCCTCAGCCTCCCAAAGTGGTTGGACTATAGGTGTGAGCCACTGCACCTGGCCAAAATAATGGAAATTAATAGAGGTCTGAAACAGCGGAACTACATTTGCTTTAAGCAGAGTAAATACATCTGCCTTTCTTCCGTCTTCCCTTCTCCCCTTCCTTCCCTCTTTCCTTTCTTCTCTCCTTCCTTTTTTCCCTCCCTCCTTCCCTCCTTCCTTCCCTTCTCTCCTTCTTTCCTTCCTTTCTTCCCCCCTCCTTCCTTCCTTCTCTTCTTCCACTCTCTCTTACAAATTACACTATCTTATTATCAAGGTATTGCATGTTCTCTGTGGAAAAATTGTCAAGATACAGAAAGCAAAAAAAGCTCGATAAAACCCTACCACTCAGATAATCACTATTTTAAAATCTTACTGTTAATAATAATCATAATAGATAACATTTGTCGGGCTCTTTCTAGATACAAGACACTGCTCCAAGACTTTTCATGCATTATTTTAATTCTCACGACTGTATGAGACGGATATTCTTTTTTACTCTACTTAACAGATGAGGACACTATTGAAGTGGGTCGCAGAACTGTGACTTGAATTTAAGCAGGCTGACTGAAGCGATAATCAGTGTTCAAAATTTTGATGTACATATTTGTGGTCTTTTAAAAAAGATCGTAAACTGACATGGACTTCTTTTCTGTTTCTTTTTACAATATAAGTTTTGAAAAAATGTCAAGTAATGAAGGCATAGCTTATATACTTTATATTGTTCAAATAATGTATCTGTGCAACAGAGAGTTAAAAATACAGATGATTTGAGAGAGGAAAACGAAAATCACTTGGAATCCTGCCACCCAAAAGACCGCTGTTCACATTTAGGCCTCTATCCCCAACTCCTGGAGTGAATTTAAGATTAGGAACACAGGTGTGGCACCGGAAGCCAGCAGAGACACTCAGGGAGTCTTTCAATGGCCTGGGGAATCACAGGCGCTTTCAGCAGTTAGGTGTACAGTGAAGGATGTGAATTGTGTTTGGAATCAGCCCGTTCATGTTGAATGGTGCACAAAATCTTTATAAACCACCCTGGTTGCAGCAGAAAGAGAGCTGAGCTGGGGAGTCAATGAAGCTGGACTCTCCTCCCACTCCCAAGATGCCCGAGGCCAGGGAAGTCATTTCCTAGGCCGGCCTCAGTTTTCTCATCTGTATAGTGAGCCGCTACAATTCTAGCAAGGAGTGACTGGCAGCAGAGCTCCCTTTCTGAGTTATCTGCAGTATTTTGGGCGATTCCTGACACAGTTCCCACCCAGCGCTGGCACAAGAAACAAGAGGGCCGGTATTATGAAAGGGCTGGGGTCAGGGAACACCAAAGGCTTAAGGCCTCCCAAACGAGGGTGTGAGCTCTATTTTCCTGGAGGGCTGGGCCAGCCAAGCCGATTAGGGGCCCGGAGCAGCTGTGGGCCGAGGGAGGCCACTGGGAGTGAGGGGATTGAAACGGCTCTTTCCCACCCTCTCCCCCACCAGCCTGCTCTGTGTAAAAATTCCAAACTCCCAATCAAACCCCCTTCTCTTTTCTCCTTTCATTCACCTGCCCATCTTCCTCTCCTCTTCTCTCCTTTTCTATCCAAACTCATAATTAATCGCTCAAGGCAAAAGTAATGAATGTTAATTGGCCATCTGTAGGAAGACTAATTAAAATCTACCACGCTGGGGTTTCAAACATACCTATAGCAACGGAGTGAATCGGGAATGAGGCGAGGAGGGCTGAGGTAACAGCTGAAAGCCTGCAAAACACCATTGGGCTTAGGTGTGAGGGAACGACGCCAGAGAGGGGCCGAGATGCTGGGGAGAGGGAGAGATGGCGAGGGAGGAAGAAACTTCCTCCATTTGCCGCGCCACTGCAGGACCTGGCATTTTGTGGCTGTTCTGTTTTGTGTTCAACAAACATTTACACATTTCCTTCTCACTGGACATGGCCTAAGGGGTGTCTGCAGCTTGTCAACACACAATTGTTGTACCCCAGTCACAGGCCTCAACACATTCATTTATCCAGGGACACCAGCCCCGTGTCAAAATCACACACACATGCTGGTTCAATCTCATGCACAGCTTTGCATGAGTTCCTGCTTGCAAGGTAACAACCTGTCACGTGTGCACACGTGCACACCCGATTATGAGTGGAGAGCAACCCAGAAATACAACATGTGGTTATATACCACCACTCATAATCACATACAGGTACACTGTTGATGCATACATGATGGAAACACACAGACCCACTGTTACTCAAATACAAATGCCCCATATGCGCTCACGGTACTTTTCAAAGTTACACTCACATTCACACAATAGGCTTATAGGTGTGCATGTACAGCTACACACCCAAAGCCACATTTGCACACCACACCGTTATCTGGTAAGTTTTACATTGGAATGCTTATACACAGGTACACATACAATTATACCCTTTCATGTGTAAGCAAAGCTGAATGTTGAAACCCCCATAAGACTAATTCTAGGGTGGCAAACAGTTACACACACACACAGACACACACACACATGGCTTGGCCCAGGGTAGGCCCATGTGTGATTCATATACATCCATAATGTGCATACATGGAGACCCAGGCCCCTGGCGAGAACACACTCCAGGTGATGGCTTCTGGGCTTGAACTGCTGATACAAATCTTTGGCTTCATCTTTTCTCTCAGAACACCCTGCTGTGAGCACCACAAGCATCCAAAGCCTGTTAGATTGTCCCATCCAGCCTTCAGGCAGCAAGAACCATGGATTTGAGGACAGTCTGAGAGATGGCCCAGGGTTAAGATGGTCTCTGATGAGGCCAGGACGGGGGTGAGGGTGCCAGCCTGTGAGATGGGTGGCAGGGCCTTTCTATTCATGTCTTGAAGGGGTCAGCTCCGTGGGTCAGGGGAGGATTAAACGGCATGGCCATGGCATTGTGGGAAGCGCACTGATACAGGGGTGGGGTCCCTTTGGCCAGGATCCCTCTTTCCTCTGACTCAGAGTAAAAAAGCTGCCCTCCTTGGAGGTTGCGGTGAGCTGAGATCGCGCCATTGCACTCCAGCCTGGGTAACATGAGTGAAACTCCGTCTCAAAAAAAAAAAAAAAAAAAAAGCTGCCCTCCTTACTAGATAGCTTCTGGGGCCTCTTTCTCATTGCTATAAAATTTCTCTATGATAAGCTTAGATTAAAGCAGGAGGAAGTGCAAACACAAAAAAAGAACGTCCTGACATTTGGGACAGGGAGGGGGGTTGAAAACCTGGAAAGAGTCAGCAGAGAAAAGTTTCTATCCAAGATCCTTACAGGAAAAGCCTCACCATTCTCAAGTCATCCAGGCAATGTGCCAACATGCCGTGTTCCTGGAGACTTGGTGTTTGAGGTTCTTGGACCTTTTGCAGCCCAGAGTCGGTGCCCAAGGCCCATCCTCAGGTCCAGCAAGGAGAGTGGCATGGAGAAGAGCTGGTTGGACTAGGGCAATGTTCTCGGCGCCCCAGAGGGACCTGGGTGTGGGATCCATTCCCAGAACTGGGAGTAAGACACAAGAAGGACTTCCCAGCTGTCGGAGAACAATCCCTGACTACCAGAAGTGAAGGATGTACACAAAGCCAAGTGCTTATCACTGCCTCTCTGGGTTCCTTCCAGGTGGCATAGCTACCTGACATCCCAAACTGACAAGTAGAAGACCCAGATGCTCTGAGAAGTGACTGCCCAGGCCACGAGACAGGCCACAGAAGTCCAAGTCCAGTGGGCCATTTCCTAAAGCTGGGCTGCCCCATGTCCACTCCCTGTGCAGGAAGGGAAGGAGCAGACCTGCTTTTCAGGGCTTGGACTTCCTGGAGAGCCTCCAGGCCCTTGGGAATCTCCCTCTGCCGACTAAGGCCTCAGAATTCTCTGGGAGGAACAGGCATGCACACATACTCTCACACTTACACACACACAGTCCTATGACAGCTTCTACATTTGGAGCTGACAGATGTGCAAGGTAACAGCTCGGCAACGCCTGTGCAGCTGAGGCCCTGGCATCGCGAACAGGATTATTTCCAGCAAGGCTCAGGGCGGCTGCGTGAGCGCACGCCCGGGTGTGTATGTGTGTGTGAGTGTGTGTATGTGAGAGAGAGGAGGGAGGGAGAGAGGGAGTATGAGCGTGTGTGAGTGTGTGAGGGTGTGTGGCTTCTCCCGCCATCTCTCTCCCTCCATCTAAATCTGTCTTACTATATTTTCGAATCTTTCTGCCTCTCTGTTTCCTCCCTGTGTTTCTGTCCCTCTCTCCATCTTCCTCTCTCACTGTCCGGCTTGCCCCGTCTCTATCTTTGATTCTTGTTGTGTCTGCTTTTGTTTCCCTGCCTGGATGCTCCAGAGCAGAGAGGGGACTTACCTCCTCTCAACTCCTCACTTTGCCCCTGGTCCCTTTCCTGTGTCACCTGGGCAGGCCAGAAGGAGGGACTCAGAAAAAGCCCATTTTGTTCCAGAAAATGATGCAGCTGTCTCTGTCCTCTGCACAGGGCTCCTGTCCTGCCCAGGGGGTCAGATAGGGGATCTGGGGCTGTCCTCGGGCGGTCCTGTGGATAAGAGACCGCTAGACAGCTTTCAGATTAGTTAGCTGAGGAACCATGCTGAGCCACTGAGGTCAGCAGGGGGAGGAGCCCCCAAGGGATAGGCATGTCTTTCTCTCTCCCTTCCTCCTTTCCCCCAACTCCTCACTGAAAATAGAAATCCGGGGCTCTCCCAGCTCACACGAAGGGCTCTTAGGGCTGAGGATGCACTTAGCATGGATGAAAGGAGAGACAAAGGGTGAGGTGGGGAGGCTGGCTGGGAAGTAACAATAATTCCCTGGTGGGAGTGGGCTCTACTTCAAAAGTCTGAGACAACATCTGCGCTCTGCGTTGCTCCCTGCCTCCCAGCACTGCAGGTGGGAGACCTCGGAACTAGGGAGTGGGGCAACGATGGCTGGCCTCAGGCTCAGAACCCTGCCTTCTATCGGCTCCTGCCGCTGACCCCAGAGGTTCGGAGTGATTCTTCAGCTCACTTCCAGCAAGCTGTCTTGTGGTTTCTGGTCCACTCCCCTCCTCTTTTACACCCGAGATCACTGACAGATGATGTGAGGGCTGGAGAGGTACCACCCCACAGGGTCTCCACCCAGGGGACTGGGGGTCATCTTCACCCACGTCCCTGTGACCACACAAGAGCCCAGCGGTGAGGGCACGCATGGGCGCTCTTGGTTGTGCTCACGCAGGGGTGTGCAAACCTGCCATGTGAGTCAGATTTATCACGTGCATTCTAGCCTACGCCGCCCTGTTCTGTGGGGAAGGACGAAGGTAAAGGAGGCCAGAAGGCAGCATCCCAGGGCCTGACTCTCTGGGCTGAGGCATGGGGAGATGCTGGGAGGGAGTAGTCCTGGGTGAGTGACCCTGATGGCTGACAGACTCAGCACCAGCCTGGCTGTGGGGCACGCGTGGGTATTCACGGGAAGGAAGGACAGGAATTGGGGATTGACGGGAAGCTCTTGTCCACACTAATCCTAGCTGGTCATGCTCTTGGACACTGACTTTGGCCTGGAATATTCCCCTTACTCCCCTCCTGCTCCTCACAAGCCAGCTGCTGGCCCCAGCGCAGGCGTATTAAGCACAAAACCAAAAACTGCCCAGTGCTCTCACACCAAAGACAAAGAGGAGCCTTGTTTGTCTTTAGGCTCATCCATGGCCCTGCTCGCTCCAGCAGCTGGGCCCTGGGCATGTGCAGGCATGTATTTGTGTGTGCACTCGCATGTGCTCACGTGTGTGGTGGCCAAGGCCAGGTCATGCAGGCGGGGAACACAGATGGTTAGCCCCGGGAGGGTGGCTGCGTATGGCCTGGAGGCCACCACAAAAACCTCCCTGCCCCAGTGTCAGGGGACCTGGGGAGGCTGAGTCCAGGGTTGGGAGCAAGGTCTGGGAAATCCCTGTGGGCAGAAACTGTGGGTCACTGAAGAGGCCTTGGGACCTGGCAGGAAGAGTGATGCTGCCCCTCCCTGATCTTCCCAGTTCCCTGGTGCCTGCCTCCCCTGCCCCTAGTTTAGAATCCTGGGCTGCAGGGGAAGACAGGCTAAGGGGAGCACTTCCGAAGCTCCTACGTCTCTGGGCTCAGAGAAGACAAACATCAGGCATGGGAGGGCCTCGCCACCTCGTGGGGACATGAGGTACTCCTCACTAAGCTCCTGGGCAACCGGCCTAGAGGGGAGGGAGGGAGTCAACCCCAGTGGATTATCCACAGAGTAGGACTGGCACTGACCACCCTCACACTCCCACGGGAGCAAGGGGCGGAGGAAGGAAACCTACCCACCACCCACCACGGCACGAAAGGAAGCCCAGACTGCCATAATCCACCACCTGACCACATAAGAAATGCCTCAGAGGAAGGTGTCCAGGAAGGAATCTTGGAGTTCACTGCTCTAAGGAAACTGAAGCCCAGAGAGACAGCAAGGCTCTGCCCAACACCCCACGGCACCTCTGTCACAGATAGCGTAGTGGGACTGAAGGTTCCTGACTCCAAAGCTCACACATTTTCCTGTAAGCCCAAGACAAGGTGTCCAGACCAGACTCCACCCTCACCTCCAGGAGGCTGAATAGGGGCAGTACAGTGAGAGTTTTTGCCTCAAGTCAGCCAGGGGAGGATGTCTGGGCCGACTAGAGGAGAGAAGGCTGCCAGCGGGGCTCCAGGATGATCTGGATCTTGATACTGAAAGGCAATGAATACTAGCATCTATGGGGCACTTAGTGACTGGAATGCTAGCACTGTGTTGAGCATTTACAAACATTAGATCGCTTAATGTTCAAAACAACCCTTTAGGGTAGGTGCCATTAGAATCCACATTTTCCAGATGAGGAAACTGAGGCACAGAGAAGAAACTTGCCCTGGGTTACCAGCTGGTAAGTGGCAGAGCAGGAACCTGAGCCCAACGATTTTGACTTCAATGGGGGCGCGAGGACAAGGGCTCTGCTGGACCAGTAAAGAGCTCGCTCATTCCCTCCTAGGGGACCAGGCAGGGTGTTGCCAACTTCAGCTGCCGGCCTGCCCTTCAGCAAGAGGAGCTGCCCGGGGTTCTCCAGGAGGCGCGGCCTCCATGCGCCCTCTGCTGAGCACAAGGAGGAGTTAGTTCCCTTCTGCACACTCAAGAGGCAGGCTGAGTCCTGTAGTCAGCTGGCAGGGGACCATGTTCCCTCCTCCCAAATATGGCTAGGGCCAGGGTGCTGGCTGCAGACCACCACAGCTGTGACGCTCCCAGCCCAGCCTACATCCACCAACCTGCACAAGGGTTGGCTTGGTTGCAGCCCTGATTTCTCAGAGCTTCCCTCCTTGGAATCTTGCCCATCTCCCCCAAAGGCATGCTGGTCTCAAGCTCAGCCCACCGAGGACCTGGACCATGGGCCAGATGGACAATGCCAAGAGGCCCAACAGCAGCTGGCATCCATTCACAGCATTGCCATGTGGACAGGGGGTAGAATTGGGAATCCACAGAAAGTCAGGGAGAGGATCCAGGCTCCAGGGCCAAGTGGAGGGCAGGCTATAAGTTGGGCCCTGAAAGATGGGTATTCTGAACAGCCCAGGGTGAGAAAAGGGCTGTCAAGGCTGGGGTCAATGAGGGCAACAGCACAACAGAGCAGGCATCTGGGCATGCCGACTGTGGGCAACTTTGGACCTGGGCTTGCCACTGAGTGGGGCTCAATGATTGGAGGCAGATGGCCCCAGGACAGCTTCCTAGGAAATAAGGACAACACCTCACATTTGGGTTAACTGCCTCGGGAATGACTTTGGGCCCAGTGAACCAGGCAGTTAGTCACAGGCCCTGTATCAGATGAGAAAGCAAGCATGGAGAAAGGACAATCTGTATTTTATTTGTATCGGCCTTTGCGGTGTATACAGACACCCAGGAGCCCCTTCTCCCAGCCTGGGGAAGGGATGGTGGATTCTGGAGGAAGGAGACATCAGTGAGGACACAGAGTTCAAAAGAAGGCCCTGCTCCCCTCAGCCAGGGGCATCTGTGTGGGCTGGAACTTGTACTGTCTGCACACTTCCTCCCCACCAGGCCACAGAATCCACATGGGTCCTCCTTCTCGACACCAGATCACTCTTTCGTCTCCCCATGGGCTTGCTATGAGCAGGAGACGCAACTTCTTCTCCAGCTTCTTTTCCTGCTCTTCCCATCCCTTAAGTTCTGTTCCTGGGGATAGAGACGCCAATACCCACAACCTCTCTCCTAAGCCTCCTCATAACCCAGGGTGCACAGCACACACTCCTGACAACTGGTTAAGGCCAACGACCTTCGAGCTCACAGCTGGCTGTGCCTGAGGGCAGGGCAGTAGGCATGAGTGCTTATATGTTGAGGGCAGGACTGCCCTATGACAGGGTGTGGGGAGCCACGGGGCTCTGGGGTATGTCTGAGTGGGGACAAAAAGGTTCAGGAAGCCAAAGGCATGGGCTTATTTGTCATAGAAGTCCACGTGGGCTCCAGACTTGAACTCGTCCTTTTGCAGCAAGCTCAGCAGTTTCTGGGCTGACACCCTGCAATCCACCAGCTCTCCCTTTGCCTTCAGCTCCTGCAGTCCTTTTCGCATGTCTGGGTCCATGGAGGTCTCCCGGGCCAACTGCTGCATGTCTGTGTCTAAAGGACCTAGAGGATGAAAAGCAGATGATGAGTGAACATGGCCGAGGCAGGGACAGAAGGTTTTAGGTCCCCGTTGTATGTTGGGGGTGGGGCTGAGTCAGGTCTGGCCAGAGGAAACACATCATCTTGGCTGAAATGTGTGGTCAGGGTTGCTGAAGGCTCCAATTTGTCACTATTGAGTTCTGGGCTGAAATTCAAAAGCTCATGAACACGGACTCTCCAGACTACCATGTCTAAACCCAAGCTCCTCATCTGTTCAACCAGTACTACCTCCTGACATCCCCATTCCTATTAGTCAAGTATTCTTTTTCCAGAGTCAAAACCTCCATCACCTCCTCCTTCCACGCCCCATAGCCACATAGCCAAGCAGGCACCAGGTAGGACCCTTCAGCATCTACACATCCCAACCATCAGGCCCTTTTTACAACCTTGCTTCTCTCCCTGCCTCAGCTCCTTCTGTAGCCCACTACTAAACTCATTCTACTCAAACATCACTGGGGGCCAGGCGCAGTGGCTCATGCCTGTAATCTCAGCACTTTAAGAGGCTGAGGCGGGAGGAACACTTGAGGTCAGGAGTTTGAGACCGGCCTGGCCAACATGGCGAAACTCCGTCTCTACTAAAAATACAAAAATTAGCCAGGCATGGTGGCACATGCCTGGCTAATTTTTGTATTTTTAAGAAATGAAGGCTTTAAGAGGCTGAGGCATGAGAATCGCCTGAGCCTGGGAGGCGGAGGTTGCTGTGAGATCACAACACTGGACTCTAGCCTGATGACAGAGCAAGACTGTCTCAAAAAAACAAACAAACAAAAACATCACTGGAATCACACCATTCCTCTGCTCAAAACCCCTCAACAGCTTCCCAACAGCCTGGCCCAGTACTCAAGGCACCCCTGTCTGCTCTCCTCTGGGCACACCACCTACCCTACAGGCAAACAGGATGATCTGCCACTCTCACAATGAGCCTTCACATCTTCATTTCCTTTTATCAGGAATGCCTTCCACCTGCTAATAACCAAGGTCAATGTACAGTTCAGCTACCTCCAATAAAGCCATCCCTAGTCTCCCCCGCTGAAGGGAATTGTTCCCTTCTTGAACTGTTGTAAGCATTCCTATGTTCTGTTCTTCACATAGGAATCACTCATGCACCCCAGAATTTGCAGTTAATGGTCCTCAGGGGCAGAAAATCAGAGAATTCCAGGGTTGGAAGAAGAATCTCTCCCCTGGTCCTTGACTGTTTTCCAATGACCTGTGCATCCCTGCCGAGAGGGGACTTGCTGCCTTTCCAAACAGCCCATCCTATCTCTGAGCACCTATTAGAACATTCTTCCCGAGACCAAAATGAAAACCTTGGTTCAGGCCCTGGGGACCTCCTGAAAAATCTCAGCTCCCTCATAATGCCCAGGGCAGCCTCCTGAGACCAAACGCAGCCATGTGGCCTCTGTTCCTGGCTGTAGCTTACATTTGGTCACTACTGTTTGTACGAGTCCTTGGGCTAGGCTCAGAGTGGATGATGAGTTGAATGTCGGTTGCAAGAATAACTGCGCATGTGTGTTGGGGGTGGGGGTGGTTGGTGTGGTAGGGGCTGGGGTACTGGAGAACAAGAGGAAGAACTTGGACGCAAGGTGGGATTCAGCCCTGCCACATCTGTGCTTTGTGCAGGCCATTCCACCTGTCTGCCCTGAGATCCTGGTCCTATTCCCCAGGGGCACAGACTACTGGATCTCTGCCCAAGTTGCTCAGGCATTCCAGGGCTGCTCTGTTACCACCTTCTGATTGCAGCAACCTCAAGCCTAGAAGAGAATCCTCACTATTAAGAAAGGAGTGCTGTGGCATAAAAAACCAGACCTGGTGTCACAAAACTCCCTGTCCTTTGGTGTTCATGAGACCAAGGGCTCTACCGTATTTATCCCAGTATCCCCCATAGTGTTCCAGCACAGTTCAGCTGGGGATAGTCAGCGCTCAACAATGTCTGTTGGCTCTCCATGCAGCTAGCATGTCCTGCAGCCTGCGTTAGTGCAGTGCTTTGCTAGGTGCTATGCATAGTGCAAAGGCTTTCCTGTCAAGGGAGGGAAGGAGGCAAGCAAACATGCAGACAATATGGTGTGGTCAGTCCTATTTAACAATGAGGCAATATGTCACAGGTCCGGGTCATTTTCACATACAGTATCTCATTCAGTCTTCCAAAGTGCCCTGTGAGGCAGGAAGGATCTTCCCCATTTCACATGAGGAAGGCCTGAAACTCGAAATCCAGTCTTCTCCCAAACTCCATCTAATACCTTAGACTTTCCTGCCTCAAACCTCCAGTCCAGGCAACTCATCCCTCTCTGCCAGTAGCCCAGCCCCTGCCAGCTCTTACTTCCTTGGGTCCATATTTTCCCTAAGGGGTGATGGGTCATGATTCAGGGACAAAATACTCTGTGGGTTGTTTCCTGGAGGGAGCGGACTAGGCTGCTTGCCCAGCCCGCAGAGGGGGACCAGTGGGTCCTGGAGGACAGGGATGGCAGGACTTCCCACCTACCTGGGGCATAGTTCAGCACCCTCACATTAGGTTCCTCCAGCGCTAGGACCTGGAACAGCATATCACGAGCAGCCTTTCCTGCACAGTACAGCGCCCAGCCTTTGAAGGGCTGCAGGGCACAGAGGGACGAGATGTTAACCACGGTTCTGTTGAGGCCAGGACTGGCCGGGAAGGCCTTCAAGACGCTGGAAGTCAGGCAGAGCATGGAGGTCAAGTTCAGCGCCCAGTAGTTGTTCACTTGAGTGGAGTCACTCAGGTCTGTGAAGCCTTTGGACACATCCCCAAGAGAGCCTGAAAAACCAGAGCTTAAGGGTAACTCAGTGCAGGAAGGGCTTTCTTCTCCCCCAGCCCTCACCGAGTTCCTCCGGATATCCTCTTCCCATGCAGGCCTAGTGGAAGAAGTTGCCTAGCGCTTCAGAAGAGGCTTCTCTCTACCCCAGCTCTGCGGAGAGACACACCTGGGGAACCCAGCCATCCCAAGCTGCAGAATGAGAAGGCACCTGCCTTGCCCTGGGGCTGAGGGACAGTCCTAGGGGTCCTTTGGAAAAGCAGGGAGTTTACTAGTTTGGAGACTCCAAGCCCTGTCTCAGGCCTCCACCAGAGGGCGCAGAGCAAGGGGATCGGGAAAGTTCCACAGGCGCTTTGGAAAACCCGGCTGGCCAATTTTCCAGGAAGTGGAGCAGACTGTTGCCCCGACGGCACCGGGTCTCCCTGTACATCTCGCCTTCATTTGCTACTCAAACTGGAACAACTAGGGCTTTAGATTTCCAGGCTTCCTATCCGAATCCCTAGGAGTCGCTCTTAAATGCGCCAGCGGTGGAGGAAGTGGACACTCACATGGGAGTCCGCTCCAGCCCTGGTGTCTTACCGGCGTTGTTGATCAGCAGCAGACGCTGCAGCCCCTCGGGCCTGGGGAGCTCGCGCAGGGTGCTGAGCAGCTGCTGCAAGCCAGCCTCTGCGCCTAGGTCGGCGGGCACCCGCACCACGCGCAGGCCAGACCGCTCGGCGCCCAGCTCGGCCTCCAGCTGCCGCAGTGCCTCGTCGTTGCGGGCGTTAAGGACCAGCACGGAGCCGCGCGATAGCAGCGAGACCAGGAGCGGGGCCAGCGCCCGGCCGAAGCCGCGGGAGGCCCCGGTCAGCACGCACACAGCACGCCCCAGGCCGCCCTCCATGCTACGGTCCTCCGCCGGCGGCGCTGGGCCCCGAGACCAGGTGGGAGGCGGGGCGGGCCGTGGAGGGGGTGGGACCGCGACGGGTGTGGGCGGGGCCGCCCTGCCGGGGAGGGGCCGGAACCTCAGGCTTCGGGCCGCGAGGGCCCGGGGGTGGTGGTTTTCCCTGGATCTGGTTCCCTTGACTGCTGGTAGCGGAAGTCAAGTTGTGGGCGGGAGCCCAGTACGTGTTGAGGGTCTAAATAGAAAGGGCCGGCAGGCGCGGCCCACACGGAAAGCCCTAGCCAGGTTCCTAGCGCTGCATTGCTCTTTGCCCGCACGCCCAACCCCCGGCTGGGACGCATGCTCGGAATTTCCTCCCAGTTCCAGCCCTAACTTCTTTGCACAACTGACCTCTTCCAGGGCAGGCCCCGAACCCGGTACTGGGCGTCCTCCTGGTCGTGGCCAGTGAAAGCCCTGAATGAAGCTCATGCCCATTTAGGGACTGAGGTCTCTGCTGGGCTTGGGAGCTCACCGCTGTCTGGATGACAGGAGATTGCTCTGGGAGAACCACAGTGGTTCCAAGTGATAATAAAACCTTTCCGTTTTACTAGACTCTGAGCAGCTCCTTGCTGTCACCAGTACCCTCTGCCTCTTTGGGATTTCTGATTTCTGTTCCTAAAAGTGTATTCCTCAGGATTCTGCCCCTGCTTATGCTACAGTCTCCCTGGTAGCGATTCCGTCCATTCTCAGCTTCGAGTTTATGCAGTCGTCTGTCTGTACCTCCAGGTAGGTGCTTCAGAAAATTCACATTTTTTTTTTCTAGGAGAGAGGGAATGTGAGACAAGTTGGCATGCAGCTACATGTACTAAAAATGAATCTCTTCATGGTTTCCTTTATGGCCGAATGGTATTCCATTATGTATATACATATGTTCAAATATTGTGTATCAGTTTTTTAAAAATGGATCTCTTTATAGAGTTTTGCAAGGGCAGTAAGTAACCTCTGATAACAGCTCAATTCCCCACAGGGCTGATCCCTCCCCTGGGGCTAAACAGCAAAGTTACCTTGCCACTATTATTGCCAATTCCAAGAAAGAAACAACTTGGAAGAAGCTTTTTTTTTTTGGGTCTCGCTCTGTGTCCCAAACTGGAGTGCGGTGGTGCAATCAGAGTTTACTGCAGCCTTGAGCTCTTGCGCTCGAGCAATCCTTCCACCTCAGGCTCCTGAGCAGCTAGGACTACAGGTGCACCACCACGCTTGGCTAATTGTTTTTAAGCTTTTGGTATTTCAATGCTGATAGGACCCTGTATACGTGTATACCATTTGAAGTTGCCCTGCTTTTCACTTAGCTATTCACACTGAAAGATAAAGATCTTATTGGCCCAACAGCCTACTCTTTAAAGAATTTTAATAGCTTCTCCCTGCTCTCCAGGCCTTAGAAGACAGGTTGATGAAAGCACGATCCCATCCATCCATTCATGTGACATTTATTAAATTTCTACCATCTGTCAGACTTTGAAGAAAAGGAGGGAACAATGAAGGGATGGTAAAGCATGAGACTTAGCCTCTTCTGAACCTAGCTGCTTCTAGGAGGAACCACTTAGGAACAGCCCCTAAGGAGAGTGTGGTTTTCCTGGACTAGGAGAGGGTCTGGAAAATTCTTTTCTGAGAAAGACGATTATCTGCTTTAGCTATTTTTCGTATTTTTTGTAGAGATGGATCTTGCTATGTTGCCCAGTCTGGCCTTGAAATCCTGATTTAAAGCAGTTTTACTATCTTGACCTCCCAAAGTGCAGAGATTATAGGTGTAAGCCACTGCACCCGGCCAACAGTAACTTTTTTTAAAAAAAGGCACAAAAATGCCTGAAAGGTAAGATGTAAAAATTGTGTTAAAAGCATAAGCCTGATAAAGGACATGGGTAGGGGAATGGGTGAAATTTGAATATGGTCTGTAGGTTAGTTATTGACATTGAATCATTTCCTGATTTTAACTAATGAACTATTGTTATTTCGGAGAATGTTCTTGTTTTTGGAAATACACACAAGTATTTAGTAAAGGGGCATCACATCTGCAACTTACTTTCAAATGTTTCTGAAAAAAATTAGAATGAGTAAGGCAATGGTAAAATGTTAACATTTAGGAAATCTGCATTAAAAATATTCAGGAATTCTTTGTACTATTCTTGAAACTTTGTAAAAGTCTGAAATTATTTCTAACTAACAAAGTTTTTACAATGAGCCATACTTGGCTCATGCCTATAATCCCAGCACTTTGGGAGGCTGAGGGAGGAGGATCACCTGAAGTTAGGAGTTTGAGACCAGCCTGGCCAACATGGTGAAAGCCATCTCTACTAAAAATATAAAAATTAGCCGAGTGTGGTGGTGCATGCCTGTAGTCCCACCTACTCAGGAGGCTGAGGCAGGAGAATCACTTGAAGCCAGGAGGCAGAAGTTGCAGTGAGCTGATCTCACACTACTGTACTCTAGCCTGGGTGGCAGAGCAAAACTCCATCTCAAAAAAAAAGAACCGTACTTACAAGTCAAAAATAAAATTTTTAAAAAAGTGAGCAAAGGATGTGAATAGACATTTATCCAAAGAAATTACACAAATGGCCAATAAGCACATAGAAAGATGTTCAACATAATTTGCCATCAGGGAAATACAAATTAAAATTACAATGAGATACCACTTCACCTCCATTAAGATGGCTAAAATAAAACAGAAAGATTACAAATATTGGCAGGTGATATGATTTGGCTGTGTCCCCATCCAAATCTCGTCTTGAATTATAGTTTCCACAATTCCCACGTGTCATGGGAGGGACCCAGTAGGAGGTTAATTGAATCATGGAGGCAGGTCTTTCACATGCTGTTATTGTGATAGTGAATAAGTCTCATGAGATCCGATGGTTTTATAAATGAGAGTTCCCCTGCACAAGCTCTCTCTTGCCTGCCACCATGTAAGACATGCCTTTCACCTTTCACCTGCCACTATGATTATGAGGCCTACCCAGACATGTGGAACTGTGAATCCATTAATCCTCTTTTTCTTTATAAGTTACCCAGTCTTGGGTATGTCTTTATCAGCAGTGGAAAAATGGACTAATACAGTAAGTTGGTACTGAGAGTGGGGTGCTTCTGTAAAGATACCTGAAAATGTGGAAGTAACTTTGGAACTGGGTAACAGGCAGAGGTTGGAACAGTTTGGAGGGCTCAGAAGATAAGAAAATGTGGGAAAGTTTGGAACTTCCTAGAGACTTGTTGGATAGCTTTGACCAAAATGTTGATAGTGATACAGACAATAAGGTCCAGGAAGAGGTGGTCTCAGATGGAGATAAGGAACTTGGGAACTGGAGTAAAGGTCACTCTTGCTATGCAAAGAGACTGGCAGCATTTTGCTTCTGCCCTAGAGATCTGTGGAACTTCAAACATGAGAAAGATGATGTAGGGTATCTGGCAGAAGAAAATTGTAAGCAGTGAAGGATTAGAGAGGAAGCAATGCGTAAAAATTTGGAAAATTTGCAGCCTGATGATGCAATAGAAAAGAAAACTTCATTTTCTAGGGAGAAATTCAAGCTCACTGCAGAAATTTGCATAAGTAACAAGGAACCAAGTAAGTAACAGGAAGCCAAGACAATGAGGAAGGTGTCTCCAGGGCATGTCAGAGACCTTCACAGCATTCCCTCCCATCACAGGCCCAGAGACCTAGAAGGGAAAAATTGTTTCAAGGACTGGGCCCAGAACCCCTTGTTGTGTGCAGCCTAGGAACTTGATGCCCTCCGTCCCAGCTGCTGCAGTCATGGCTGAAAGAGGCCAAGGCACAGCTCATGCTGTGGCTTCAGAGGGTGAAAGCCCCAAGCCTTGGCAGCTTCCACATGGTGTTGAGCTTGCTGATGTGGAGAAGTCAATAATTGAGGTTTGGGAACCTCCCCCATTTCAGAAGATGTATGGAAATACTTGGATGTCCAGGCAGAAGTTTGCTGCAGGGCAGGGCCCTCATGGAGAATGTCTGCTAGGTCAGTACATAAAGGAAATGTGGGTTTGAAGCCCAGACACAGAGTCCCCACTGGGGCACTACCTAGTGGAGCTGTGAGAAAAGTGTCATGATCCTCCAGACATCGGAATGGTAGATCGAAGAACAGCTTGCACCATAATCCTGGAAAAGCCACAGACACTCAATGCCAGCCCATGAAAGCAGCCAGGAGGGAGGCTGTACCCTGCAAAGCCACAGGGGTGGGGCTGCCCAAGGCCATGGGAGCCCACCTCTTGCATCAGCATGACCTGGATGTGAGATATGGATTCAAAGGAAAAAATTTTGGAACTTTAAGGTTTAATGACTTCCCTATTGGATTTTGGACTTGCAAGGAGCCTGTGGCCCCTTTGCTTTGGCCAATTTCTCCCATTCGGAATAGCTATATTTACCCAATGCCTGTATCCCCATTTTATCTAGGAAGTAACTAACTTGCTTTTCATGTTACAGGCTCAGAGGCAGAACGGACTTGCCTTGTCTCAGATGAGACTTTGGACTTTGGACTTTTGAGTTAATACTGAAATGAGTTAAGACTTTGAGTGACTGCTAGGAAGGCATGACTGGTTTTGAAATGTGAGAACATGAGATTTGGAGGGGCCAGGTGTGAAATGATATGGTTTGGCTGTGTCCCCACCCATATCTAATCTTGAATTCTGTCTCCCACAATACCCACATGTTGTGGGAGGGACCCCGTGAGAGGTAATTGAATCATGGGGGCAGTCTTTCCTGTGTTCTTCTTATGGTAGTGAATAAGTCTCACAAGATCTGATGGCTTTATAAATGGGAGTTTCCCTGCGCAATCTCTCTTGCCTGCCACCAAGTAAGACATGTCTTTTGGCCAGGCATGGTGGCTCATGCCTGTAATCCCAGCACTTTGGGAGGCCAAGGCAGGCAGATCACTTGAGGTCAGGAGTTTGAGACCAGCCTGGCCAACATGGTGAAACCCTGTGTCTACTAAAAATACAAAAATTAGCTGGGCATGGTGGTGCATGCCTGTAAATCCCAGCTACTTGGGAGGCTGAGGCCAGAGAATTGCTTGAACCCAGGAGGTGGGGGTTGCAGTGAGCCAAGATTGTGCCACTGCACTCCAGCTTGGGTGACAGAGTGAGACTCCATCTCAAAAACAAACAAACAAAAAACGGCATGCCTTTTGCCTCCTAAGTAACAGGGATTACATGGGATTACAGGTGTGTGCCACCATACCCAGCTAATTTTTATATTTTTAGTAGAGACAGGGTCTCACCCTGTTGGCCAGGCTGGTCTCAAACTCCTGACCTCAAGTGATCTGCCGCCTTGGCCTCCTAAAGTGCTGGCATTACAGGCATGAGCCACTGCACCCGGTCTGGAGGCCAGAATTCTGAAATCAAGATATCAGCAGGGTTATACTCCCTCCAAGGTTTCCAGGGGGAGAATTCTTCCTCTTCTAGCTCCTGGTGGCTCCAGGCATTGCTGCCAGCAGTCCTCAATGTTCCTTGGCTTATAGCTGTGTAACTCCAAACTTTGCTGCTAACTTTACATGGCCTTCTTCTCTGTATGTCACTTGTCATTGAATTTAGGACCTGTCCTGAATCCAGGATTATCTCATCTCAAGAAACTAAATTTAATTATAGTTACAAATAAGGTCATATTTTTTCCAAATATGATCGTATTCACAGGTTTCAAGTAGACATATCTTTTGAGGTTGAGGAGGGGGGATATACAACTCAACCCATTAGGATATACGATAGAGAAGCAGGGCTTTCTCATTAAGAAATTTCCTGGCCGGGCGCCGTGGCTCACGCTTGTAATCCCAGCACTTTGGGAGGCCGAGGCGGGTGGATCATGAGGTCAAGAGATCGAGACCATCCTGGTCAACATGGTGAAACCCTGTCTCTACTAAAAATACAAAAATTAGCTGGGCATG
>NW_022436966.1:812255-829197 GCF_009761245.1 Sapajus apella
AAAAAAAAAAAAAAAAAAAAAAAAAAAAAAAGAAATTTCCTGGACAATTGAGCCCCAAATCTTGGCTTTTAGCCAAATTTGAAAAACTGATTTTTGAGAGATACACACAAAGGAAATGCCAAACACATTTCAATGGATACATTTATGAAGACACTGTTTCTGTGATCCCAGTCATCACCTTTATGACATGGAAGTTACTGGAGTGAGTGAGTAGTGCTTTTTGAAAAGGATGGGAACAATAAGATTTCATGTAGCTCATGGGCTTTCTGGGCAAATTTGAGTAAAGGGAAAAGGACTGGGAAGCAGAAGCACACAGAATAAAGATGTGTTTGATAAGAAAGATGGCAATGAAGTGACCCTGGTCTGGGTTAGGAAAGCAGGCTTTCGTCCCTGCAGTGGCACTCCAGCTTCAGAAGGTCAATGCTGGACAGCTCCCGCCTTTTCTTAGTAGCTTGAAAGAAAGGAAAAGATAGCCACGGTCCCTCTGCCTTCCTTTCCGCCAAGACCAAGCATTTCATCCCCCTCCCCCTACCCCCGCCCCAAACTCATCTTTTCTTTATTGCTTCCTTTGTTCTGGGATTTCTTAATAATGTGTCACCTGGTGACAGCAGCTTTATGCATATTCTTTAGTTTCATTCATTCATTCATTTATGCATTCATTCAACAACTATTTATTCTATTTACTGAATGCCTACCAAGTACCAGACTTTGAAGACACCACATGCCACATATAGGTACTAGAGATACATCAGTTTACAAAATAGGTAAAAATTCCTGTCTTCCTCAGGCTTACATTTTTGGAGAAACAGACAAAAAAATAAATAAATAAATAAAACCTACGGTATGTTGGATGGAGCTTTGTTTTGAATATGTCCCCCAAGGTTCATGTGTTGGAAAATTTTTTTTGAGACAGGCTCTCACTCTGTTGCCCAAGCTGGAGTGCAGTGGCATGATCTAGGTGCACTGCAGCCTCCACTTCTCAGGCTAAAGAGCTTCTCCCACCTCAGCCTCCTAAGTATCTGGAATTAAAGTTGCATGCCACCATGCTCAGCTAATTTTAAATTTTTTGTAGAGATGAGGTCTCACTATATGGCCCAGTCTGATCTCAAACTCTTGGACTCAAGCAATCCTCCCACCTGGGTCTCCCAAAGTGCTGGGATTATAGGTGTGAGCCATGGCGCCCAGCCGTGTGTTGGAAACTTATTCCTTAATGCAACAGTGTTGGGAGGTGGAGCATAATAGGCGATTAGGCCAGCAGCAGGCTCTGCGCTTGTGAATGGATTAATGCCATTGTCACATGAGTGAGTTATTATTGCAGGAGTGGGCTTGTTATAAAAGTGAGTTTGGGCTGGGCATGGTGGCTCATGACTGTAATCCCAGCACTTTGAGAAGCCAAAGCAGGTGGATTGCCTGAGCTCAGGAGTTTGAGACCTGCCTGGGAAACATGGTGAAACCCCATCTCTACTAAAAATTCAAAAAATTAGCTGGGCGTGATGGTGCATGCCTGTAGTCCCAGCTACTCTGGTGGCTGAGGCATGATAAGTGCTTGAATTTGGGAAAGCAGACATTGCAGTGAACTGAGATTGCACCACTGCACTCCAGTCTGGGTGACAGAGTGAGATTCTATCTTAAAAAAAAAAGAGTTTGGCTCTCTTGCTGTCTCATTCTCACACATACTCTCTTGCCCTTCTGCCTCTGTCATGGAATGGTGCAGCACAAAGGTCATTACCAGAGTCTTGTGCCATGCTCTTGGGCTTCTCAGCCTCCATATTTATGAGCCTAATAAACTTCTATTGTTTATAAATTGCCCATCTCAGGTATTCTGTTGTAGCAGCATAAAACAGACTAATATACATGATGATAAGTTTCAAAGGAAAATAAAACAAGGATGGTAATTATGGAGTGCTGAGGTGGAGAGTGCTTGCAATTTAATACTGGGTGATCAGAGAATGCCACATTGAAAGCATAGTATTTGAGAAGAGAGCAGTAGGAGGTGAGAGAGTGACCCATGCAGCTATCCAGAGGAAGACTATTTCAGGCAGAGAAAACAGCAAGCACAGAGGCTCCTAAGTGGGAGGGTGCCTGGGTGGTCTGAAGAACAGGAAAAGGGCAGGATTGCTTTAGTAGTGTTAGCAAGGCAGAGAGAATTTAGAGAGATCAGATAAGTCATGGAATGCCAGATTTGTACAGGCCTTACAGGTGGTTGTAAGACTTTTCCTTTTATTAGCAGAGAGATGGGAAAGCACTGGAGGGATCTGAGCTTAAGGGACCGGCTTAGATTCATTCCTGCTTCAGTTTTGAGAATAAACTGTAGACTCTAGGGAGGAGCAGCGAGACTATCTAGGAAGATGTTTCTGTATTACAGATGAGAAGATTCTGGAGATGTGATTCATTTGGGGATATATTTTGAAGAAGAAGGCAAAAGGATTTGCTGCTGAAGACATGGAGATGGAGCATAGAAAAAAGAGGATAATCGATGATGACCCTATGGTTTGGGGCCTTTGCAACTGGAAGGATAAAAATTGCCATTTTCTGAGGTGGGGAAGACTGCAGAAGGAGCAGGATTCTTTGAAGGAGATCAAAGTTCAGTTTTGGGGCCAAGTGCAGTGGCTCACACCTGTAATCCCAGCACTTTGGGAGGCCAAGGCTGGCAGATTGCTTGAGGCCAGGAGTTCAAGACCAGCCTGGACAACATGGTGAAACTTCATCTCTACCAAAAAATAAAAAAAATTAGCCAGGTGCGGTGGTGTGTGCCTGTAGTCCCAGCTACTTGGGAGGCTGAGCCAGGAGAATCACTTAAACCCAGGAGGCGGAGGTTGCAGTGACCTGAGAATGCACCATCGAACTCCAGCCTGGGCGACAGAGCAAAACTCCATCTAAGTAAATAAATAAAAATAAATAAATAAAATAAAGCTTTCTTTTGGATGTGTTAAGTTGAGATGTCCACTGGATATCAAAGAGGAGATGTCAGTAGACATACATATAAATTTGGAGTGAAAAGGAGGGGTCTAGACTGTTGATACAAATTTGAAAGTCTTCACCAAAGAGATAGTTTTTAAAGCCTCAAGATAGTATGAGATCACTTAGGGAGTGAGTATAGATGAACAGAAGTTGTGGAGATAAGGAGGAATCCAGAAAAAGAGACAGATATAGGGCTACCAAATGAAATAAAGGACATCTAGTTAAATTTTAAACAAATAATTTTTAGCACATAATTATCTGATGCAATATTTGGCATATGCTTACACAAAAAGTTACGTTATCTGAAATTCAGGCTTAACTGTATTTTTGTTTGTTAAATCTAGCATTCCTAGCCTGAGAACCACTGGCCATGGAGGCAGGAGGACAGTCATGAAAGTGTGGTGTCTTGGAAGTATAATACAATTTTTAAAGTACTTCAAGAAGAAATGTGTTATCAAAATTTCACAAACTCCTGGTAAGTCAAGTAAATAGAGAATTGATTTAGTAACATGGAAGTCATTGGTGACCTTCATATGTGATGTTTCTGTGAAATGGTGGGTGCAAAAGTTTGGTTGAAGTAGGTTCAAGAGAGAATAGAGGCAAGGAACAGAAGAATGCCAAGGGCAGGATGTGTCGTTTACATGAAACCTACTCACTATCCATTTTTCTGTTACTGTTGAATCTTGGTCACAGATCTACAGCTGAAGCACAGAATACTGTTGGTAGCCCCAAGGATCATTCCATGTTTCCCTGTTTACAACAGGTTTTCTCCCATATGGACCTGCTTGTTTGCGGGACACATTCTCCTCCTGTCACTGCCTGATTCTAATTTATGGAGCCTCTGTCCCTGCTTACAGTACTGTCTGCGGAGACCCCACTCCCCAGGTTAGAAGATGCCAGTGTCAGCTACCCTCAAAATTATATGTTACCATCAAATAATGTGTTTAGCAATGCTAATAAGACAAATGAGGTGTGTCATTAAGAATTACAGCTGACATCTGAATATTCATTGCAAATACAAGTAAGCATGCTAGATGCAACTTGAAGTGAAAATAGCATTCATTATATGCTTTTTATGTGTTGACATTTTATTATACTTTAAAGTATTATTGCAAGAGTGAAATTATGAGATAATTAATGATGACTATAAAAACTGTTAATTTTAAATATCAAAAATTTGCTAAGAGACTTTAAACATGGTGACTCATGCCTGGAATCCTAGTAATTTGGGAGGCTGAGGTAGGAGGATTGCCTGAGTCTAGGGGTTTGAGACCAGCCTGGGCAACATAGGGAGACCTCATATCTATGAAATAAAAAAAAATTTTTAAATTAGCTGGGTGTGGTGGCACATGCCTGTGGTCCCAGCTACTTGGGAGGCTGACGAGGGAGGATTACTTGAGCCCAGGAGGGCTCAAGCTATGATTGCACCACTGTATTCTAGCCTGGGTGACCCAGCGAGACCCTCTCTCTCTCTTTCTCAAAAAAAGAGATTTTAAGTAAATAGGCGGAATAGACTGAACTAATATAAACCTTAAAAACGTACGTGAGATAATTCAGGAGCACATTTTTATTTCTTTTGATTCAATAAGCATTTAAATTATAAATAATAATACAGGCCAAAAAATTAGAGTTACAACTGAAAACTGCTATAAACAGAAAACTTTGTAAGGTCACTAGTATAAAATAAATATTCTGAAATCAATAGTTTCACAGCTTATTAGAAGACATAATAGAAGACTACATATAATAGGGCAAAAAAGAGAATTGCAGGTATAAATTTAACAAAAATGTGCAAATCTACATAAGGAAAATTAAAACTTTGCCAAAGAATAAAAAAGTAGATGAGACTAGAAAAGTATAAAGCGTTCTTGAACAGGAAGACTCAGCATTACATTACAAAGATGTTAGTTCTTCCTAAATTAATTAAATATTTTAAATAGAATCTCAATAAAAATATCAAGTGTTTTTCTCAAATGAAACCAGCAAGAATAGATATAAACTAAATGTAATGCTGGGCACTAGATTAAATCCTGTATTGGAGGTGGGAGAAATGCTAAAAAGGGTAGCATTGGGTATTGGATATTGGGTCAATAAGGGTATTGGGTCAAAGGGCAAAATGAAAACATGAATGGTCGAATAGATACAAGTATTGTAAATTCATCAATGTAAATTCATGAGGTTGGTCATTGTGCTATGATTATGTACAAGAATATCCCTAGTTTTAGGAAATGCACACTTAGGGAACTGAGGGGTAAAGGCCATGATGTATGAAATTTATCCTTAGATGGGTCAGCAAAAAAGTTATGTATGAAAGAGGAGAAGAAGAGAAGATGAAACTACAAAACAAATATTAACAAGTGTGATCCTGGGTAAAGGATATGTGGCTATTTTTGTACTACTTTTGTGTTTGCAACAATTTGTGAATTTGAATTTATTGCAAATAAAGAGTAAAAAAGAAAAGAATGGGTAGAAAGAGTCTGAAAAGAAGAGCAATTGAAGGAGATTAGTCTGACCATAAAGATACTATTGAAATGGTATGGTTTTGGTACATGAATAGACACACAGACAAAGAAACAGAAATAAAAGTACAGAAAAGGTTGACTAGCATAGGGAAATTTAGTTTATTATAAAGGAGGCATCTCAATGTCAATAAATTGTGTTGTGATAACTGGGTATCTATCTGGAAAAGATAAAGTTGGATCCATAGCCCACACTATTCATCAAGATAAACTCCAAATGTAGCAAAGATTTTTATAGAAAAAAAAAAAACCCTCAAAAGTAGTAGAAGAAAATATGGACAAATTTCTTTGTAACATTGGAGTGAGGAAGGCCTTTCTATGATTCAAAGTCCAGAACCAAATAAAAAGAGATTTATATATTTTACTACACAAAAAGATTCTGATGACACAAAAGTAGTTATAAGGCAGAGAAAAATAGGAAATGTTTTTGCATTTCATAAGACTGAAGAAGGGTTTTTTGTTTTTGTTTTTGTTTTTGAGACAGAGTCTCGCTCTGTCACCCAGGCTGGAGTGCAGTGGCATAATCCTGGGTCACTGCAACCTCCGCCTCCCAGGTTCAAGCGATTCTCTTGCCTCAGCCTCCTGAGTAGCTGGGATTATAAATGAACACCACTATGCCTAGCTAATTTTTGTGTTTTTAGTAAAGACGGGATCTTGAACTCCTGACCTCAAGTGATCTACCTACCTTGTAAGGTTGCTAATATAAAATAAATATTCTGAAATCAATAGTGTCATCACACCTCCCAAAGTGTCATCATGCCCACCCCCTCTTTGCTTTTTAAAGATATAAGGATTTCATTGAAATCAAGACAAAAAGACAACCCAATATAAAAATAGGCAAAGGATATGAACAGATAATTCTCAGAAAAAGAAATACAAATGACTTTAAACTCATAGAAGATGCTCAATTTCACTCAAAATATGAGATCTGCAAATTAAAACAAAATTGACATGCCATTTATCATCTATGAGCTTGGTTAAAAAAATCCAAATGTTTGATGACACATAATTTTGGCAAAAAACTCTTATGCATTGCTTATTGGAGTCCCAAAGATTATAATCCTACGTAAAGCAATTTGGAAATATCTCTCAAAATTACACGTTTCTACCCTCTGACCAGTAATCCCACTTCTGGAAACTTACATCAAATATACTTCACATGCATGAAATAACTTGTGTTCAAGGTCATGCATGGCAGCATTGGTTATAACAACAAAACATTGGAAAAGATCCAAATGGACCTAGTTAAATACTCTTAAGATACAGCCTACAGAATGGACTAATAGGCAGCTATAAAAATGAATGAAAATTGCTCTTTATACTGATGTGAAAAGATCTCTAGAATATACTGAATGAAGAAAGCAAAGTAAAAAATAGAAAAAGTGTATCTTATGCAAAACGCAATCCTGTGCAATAAAGGGGGTAATAAAAATACATATTTGGATTTTCTATATTCACTATTTAATACTGGAAAGATCCTCAATAAATTATAAAACTAGTCAACTATAGAGGAGGGAGAGGGAAGTTGGGATGAAAGTAAATATACTCAGGGTGAACCCTTTGCATTACTTTGACTTTTTAAACCATCTAAATATATTCCCTCTTCAAAAAATAAAAAAATAAACAGCTTCTTAAAAACAAAAATGTTCTTAAAAAATTAGGAGTGATAATAGAATTATAATCTTTGTAGACTTGCTTGGTATTTTAGCATTCATAACATTCAATGAAATCTTCAAAAACAATATTTAATTTTTAGATATTTAGTATCATTTAGCTTTGAGTCTTTAAAAAAAAAGTCCTATTTGAGAGAGTCTTTAAAAAAAAAGGTCCTATTTGAGAATTGTTTACATCTTGTTGAGGATGACTTCAAAGGAGAATATCAACTTTGCCACCCCAGAGTTAATAAGGAGGAAAACTCTAAAATGACGTAGAAAACCACCATGTTGAAACAGCTTTGATTAAGATAGGATATAAACAACGAATAAACAAAGTTCCGAGAAAAATGAGGTATCTCAAACCCATTCTGTTTTCACTAATCAAATTTCAAAACAACAGGCTTTTAAAAAGTGTTTCAAGAAGATAGTTCCTTTTACTCTTGAGTCTATGCAAAAATTTAAATAGAAAGCTTGATAAAAATATTGCTATAGACTGCCAACTATTTTTAGTGGTAGATGAAGGATTTTTGACATTTGATGAAGATATAAAGTTCCTTCTATAAAATGTGTTACTAAAAGCAGTTTCTAGAATTAAAGTCTGCTGTGTATAAGAAGGTTAATGATATTATTAAATGTGCTACTTTTATACCCTCTATATCAGACACTTGGACATGAAGAAACAACCAGAAGTCTTTTTAAAATATAAGATAGCACGATGGTTTACTGGCAATAAACAGAAAGAGAGTAGATCTTTTCCATATTCTTCAGCAAAAGCAAACTATGTGATATACAAGATACTGTGGAATTGCCTTCGCCTTGTCGTGTACTTATTTGAGATGTTCACAGAAGATAACGCAACACTTATGACATATTAGGAAGGCCACTTAAATAGCAAAATAAAGCCTTGACCTTTTACTTTGCAGATCACTGTAGCAGCATAACAACCCATGTGATTTGCAGAGAAAAGAGTTTACTGGCTGGAACCTGCTGTAGACATAATCAACTCGGTTATCTTGTGAGGGCAATATTCCTTTCACTGAAAGCTGTTGTAAAGATCCTCCTATCAGCTTATTCTAGTGACAGTTGTGAAACTGATGAGCATGCAGTAAAACCTGAGATGCAGATGTGATGGTTAATATTAAGCATCAACTTGATTGGATCAAAGAATGCAAAGTGTTGTTCTTGGATGTGTCTGTGAGGGTACGGCCAAAGGAGATTAACATGTGAGTCAGTGGATTGGGAGAGGCAGGCCCACCCTCAATCTGGGTGGGTACCATCTAATCAACTGCCAGTGCAGCTAGAATAAAGCAGGCAGAAGAAGTTGGAAAGAGCAGACTTGCTGAGTCTTCTGGTCTTCATCTTTCTCCCGTGCTGGATGCTTCCTGCCCTCAAACATCAGACTACCAAGTTGTTCATTGTTCAGCTTTTGGACCCTTGGACTTACACTAGTGATTTACTAGGGGCTCTCGGATCTTTGGCCACAGACTGAAGGCTGCACTATCTGCTTCCCTACCTTTGAGGTTTTGGGACTCAGACGGGCTTCCTCACTCCTCAGCTTGCAGATGGCCTATTGTGGGACTTCACTTTGTGATCATATGAGTCAATTATCCTAATAAACTCCCCTTTGTATATACATATATCCTACGAGTTCTGTCCCTTTAGAGAACTCTGACTAATACAGATGTAAATTCAGAATTTAAATTATATAATTCCATCATATTCTATTTCAAGATTTAGGATTTAAAGTCAAATATTTTCTCAAGTGATTGTTTGAAGCAGCAAGTACATTGGAAAAATATTGTAAATAAAATTATATTTGAGGACAATTATCTTAAATCTGATTTTGAAAATATTAGAGGCCAGGCATAGTGGCTCACACCTGTCATTCCAGCAAGATTACAGGAGTAAGCCACCATGCCTGGCCTCTGAATAGTTTGGGAGGCTGAGCCAGGAGGATCATTTGAGGACAAGAGTTTAAGGCCAGTGTTAGCAACAAAGCAAGACTCTATCTCTACAAAAAATTAAAAATTTAGCCTGGTGTGGGGTGGTACATATGTAGTCCAACTACTCAGGTGGCTGAAGCAGGAGGGTCGCTTGAGTCCAGGAGTTTGAGGTTACCGTGAGCTATGACTGGGCCACTGCCACACTCCAGCTTGGGTGACACAGTGAGACCCTATCTCAAAAAAGAAAAAAAAAAAAAAAGAAAATAGTCATAAAGCATTTTCTTTCAGCAGTGCACTAAGCTTCAGTTTGTAAAACTGCCATAATGAAAATGTACTGTTACCATCAACTTAAGCTTTAATCAAGAATGAAAGAAGATGTTTTTCCCTTGATCAGGTACTATTAAAGAGAAAGAAAAGTTCAATAGCATGGTAGCAACATCACCATAAGCAGTGTCTAAATGGCAGAGAAAGCCAAAAAAATATTTTGCTCTGGTACCCACCTCCGATGAATATGAGCATCTATTTAGAATTACAGATATTCAGTATAGTGACCACAGGAGCAAACTGACAATGCTGATGAATTACTATAATGGCAAATTGTTAAAATCTGATGATTAACACTGTAATAATACAATTCAAAAAATTGTATATTTATATTCAAGTGTTCATGGCAGCATTATTCACAATAGCCCCAAATTGGAAACAGTGTGAAAGTCCATCAGCTGGTAAATGGATAAATAAAATTGCTGTATCCATACAACCCTTGACAATAAAAAGGAACAAAGTCGTGATACATGCCACAATGTAGGTGAACCTCATGAAAGAAGCCAGACAATGCATAACTACGTATTGTATAATTCCACTTACATGAAATTTCTAGAAAGGGCAAAACTATAGAGTCAGAAGGGAAATCAGTGGTTATCTCAGACTAGGGGTGGAAGAGCGATGAGCTGCAAATAAGCATGAGATAGCTTTTTTAGAGTGATAGGAGGGTTCTAAAACTAGATTACAACTGTCAAGAGTTACACAGTATAGCTCTCAATGTAGGTTTTTGATTCATTATGAATTAATTTTTTGTTTTGCCTAAACAACAGACATTTATTTTCTCACAGTTATGGAGACTAGAAGTCCAAGATCAAGGTGGTGTTGGGGCTGGTGTCTGGTGAGGGCTCTCCTCTTGGCAGGAGATGGCCACCTTCTCATTGCGTTCTCACATGGCCTTTCCTCTGCCTGCATGGGCAGACAGAGAATACTCTCTGCTGTCTCTGCCTCATTGCAAATAAGAGGATCATCAGAAGAGTAAATGTCCCTTTCTCTCTTATGGGGGGCCACCTCTTCCTTCGAGGCTGTTACAGCCACAACCTCACCAACCCATCTGACAAGGGAGTTGGGCTGATCTCGAACTCCTGGGCTCAAGCAATCCTCCCATCTCAGCCTCCCAAAGTGCTGGGACAAACATGAGCCACTGTGCTCTGCAGATGGCTATTAAAAAAAAAAAAAGAAAAAAGACAATAAGTGTTTTGAGGATGTGGAGCAATTGGATCTCTTGTGTACTGTTAGTGGGAATGTAAAATAGTAGATATTTTACATCCTCCTTTCAACTTAGGTGATTTTTATTTCATTTTCTTGCCTAATTCTTTGGCTGGAACTTCCAGTACTATGTTGAATAGAAGTGGTGAAAATTGGCATCCTTATCTTGTTCCTGATCTTAGAGGAAAAGTTTTTAGTCTTTCACCATTGATTACAATATTTGCTATGGGTTTTTCATATATAGCTTTTATTACATTGAGATAATAGTCCTTCTATTTCTAGCTTAATGTGTATTTTTTTAATCATAAAAGGGTGTTGAATTTTGTCAAATGCTTTTTCTATATCATTGAGAAGATCAAGTGATTTTTCTCCCCACAAAAGCCTGTTAATGTGGTGTATTATAATAATGGATTTTCAAAGGTTGAACCATCCTTTCATTCCAGGAATAAATCTCACTGGGCTATGATGTGTAATTCTTTTAATGCGCTGCCGAGTTCAGTTTGCTGGTATTTTGTTGAGGATTTTTGCATCAGTGTTCATAAAGGATATTAGCTTGTAGTTTTCTTCTCTTGTAGTATATATTTTTGGCTTTAGTAGCAGAGTAACGCTGATCTCATAGAAAGAGTCAGGGAATGTTTTCTCTTCTTCAGTTTTTTGGAAAAGTTTGAGAAGGATTGGTATTAGTTCTTTAAATGTTTGGTGGAATTCACCAGTGATGCCATTAGATTCAGGGCTTTTCTTTTCTTTTCTTTTCTTTTTTTGAGACAGTCTCGCTCTGTCACCCAGGCTGGAGTGCAGTGGTGTGATCTCAGCTCACTGCAATGTTCACCTCCTGGGTTCAAGGGATTCTTGTGCCACAGCTATCCAAGTAGTTGAAATTACAGGCACGTGCCACCACACCTGGTTAATTTTTGTATTTTTAGTAGAGACAGTGTTTTACCACATTGGCCAGGCTGGTCTTGAACTCCTGGCCTCAAGTGATCTGCCTGTCTCAGCCTCCCAAAGTGCTGGGATTACAGGCATGACCCACCATGCCCAGTCTAGATCTAGGGCTTTGCTGATGTCCCCAAATCTGGAGATTTTTAATTAATGATTCAATTTCCTTATTCTTTATAGGTCTACTCAGATTCTCTGTTTCTTCATAATTTAATCTTGATAGATTTTGTGTTTCTAGGAATTTGTCCTTTTCATGTGGGTTTTTCAATTTGTTGACATACAATTGTTCTTCACACTCTCTTATAATCCTTTTTATATCTGTAGAATCAGTAATAATGTCCCCACTTTCATTTCTGATTTTGGTAATTCATGTCTTCTTCTTCTTCTTTTTTTTTTTTTTTTTTTTTCTTTTTTGAGACGGGGTCTCGCTCTGTCTCTCAGGCTGGAGTGCAGTAGCCTGATCATGGCTTATTGCAGCCTGGACATCCCAGCCTTAAGCAATTGTCCCACCTCACCCTTCTGAGTGGCTGGGACTACAGGGGTACACCATCATACCCAGTTAATAAAAAAAAATTTTTTTTTAGAGATGGAGTCTCACTATGTTGCCCAGGCTGATCTCAAACCCCTGGGCTCAAGTCATCCACCAACCTCAGTCTCCCAAAGTGCTGGGATTACAGATGTAAGCCACTGCAACTGGCCTCATTTTTAAAGTCCATCTAGCTAAATGTTTGTTATAATCAAAGAACCAGCTTTTGGTTTTATTAATTTTCTTGTCATTTTTCTGTTCTCTACTCTGTTGATCTCTGTGCTCATCTTTTAAATTTCCTTTTTTATGCTAGCTTTGGGTTTATTTATTCTTTTTCTAGTTCTATAAATTTTAAAGTTGAGTTTGACATCTTTCTGTTTTAATGTAAACATGTAAGCTATAAATTTCTACTAAGTACTGCCTTAAGGCACAAGACCATAAATTTTGGTGTGCTTTGTTTTGATTTGCATTTAAATTTCTTCTTTGATTTATTGGTTATTTTCATAAGTTTGTAAATTTTCTAGTTTTATGTCTGTTTTTTTTAAATTTTTTATTGCATTTTAGGTTTTGGGGTACATGTGAAGAACATGCAAGATTGTTGCATAGGTACACACATGGCAGTGTGATTTGCTGCCTTCCTCCCCATCACCTATATCTGGCATTTTTCCCCATGCTATCTCTCCCCAACTCCCCATCCCTCACTGTCCTCCCCTATTTACCCCTGACAGACACCAGTGTGTGATGCTCCCCTCCCTGTGTCCATGTGTTTTCATTGTTCAACACCCACCTATGAGTGAGAACATGTGGTGTTTGATTTTCTGTTCTTGTGTCAGTTTACTGAGAATGATGGTTTCCAGGTTCATCCATGTCCCTACAAAGGACACAAACTCATCATTTTTGATGGCTGAATAATATTCCATGGTGTATATGTGCCACATTTTCCCTGTCTACTCTATCATCAATGGGCATTTGGGTTGGTTCCAGGTCTTTGCTATCATAAACAGTGCTGAAATGAACATTCGTGTGCATGTGTCCTTATAGTAGAACGATTTATAATCCTTTGGATATATACCCAGTAATAGGATTGGGTCAAATGAATTTCTATTTCTAGGTCCTTGAGGAATCGCCACACTGTCTTCCACAATGGTTGAACTAATTTACACTCCCACCAACAGTGTAAAAGTGTTCCTATCTCTCCACATCCTCTCCAGCATCTGTTGTCTAGATTTTTTAATGATCGCCATTCTAACTGGCGTGAGATAGTATCTCAATGTAGTTTTGATTTGCATTTCTCTAATGACCAGTGAGGATGAGCATTTTTTCATATGTTTGTTGGCCTCAGGTATGTCTTCTTTTGTAAAGTGTCTGTTCATATCTTTCACCCACTTTTGAATGGGCTTGTTTTTTTCTTGTAAATCTGTTTTAGTTCTTTGTAGATTCTGGGTATCAGCCCTTTGTCAGATGGGTAGAATGCAAAAACTTTTTCCCATTCTGTTAGTTGCCGATTCACTCTAATGACTGTTACTTTTGCCATGCAGAAGCTGTGGAGTTTGATTAGGTCCCATTTGTCTATTTTGGCTTTTGTTGCCAATGCTTTTGGTGCTTTGGTCATGAAGTCCTTGCCTACGCCTATGTCCTGAATGGTTTTGCCTAGATTTTCTTCTAGGGCTTTTATGGTGTTAGGTCTTATCTTTAAGTCTTTAATCCATCTGGAGTTAATTTTAATGTAAGGTGTCAGGAAGGGTCCAGTTTCTGCTTTCTGCACATGGCTAGCCAGTTTTCCCAACACCATTTATTAAACAGGGACTCCTTTCCCCATTGCTTGTTTTTGTCAGGTTTGTCAAAGATCGGATGGTTGTAGATGTGTTGTGTTGCCTCCGAAGCCTCTGTTCTGTTCCATTGGTCTATATCTCTGTTTTGGTACCAGTACCATGCTGTTTTGATTACCGTAGCCTTGTAGTATAGTTTGAAGTCCAGTAGTGTGATGCCTCCCACTTTGTTCTTTTTGCTTAGAATTGACTTGGCTATGTGGGCTCTCTTTTGGTTCCATATGACATTTGAGGTGTTTTTTTCCAGTTCTGTGAAGAACGTCATTGGTAGCTTGATGGGGATAGTGTTGAATCTGTAAATTACTTTGGGCAGTATGGCCATTTTCACGATATTGATTCTTCCTAACCATGAACATGGAATGTTTCTCCATCTGTTTGTGTCCTCTCTTTTTTTATTGAGCAGTGGTTTGTAGTTCTCCTTGAAGAGGTCCTTTACGTTCCTTGTTAGTTGTATGCCTAGGTATTTTATTCTCTTTGTAGCAATTGTGAATGGCAGTTCATTCTTGATTTGGTTCTCTTTAAGTGTGTTATTGGTGTATAGGAATGCTTGTGATTTTTGCACATTGATTTTGTATCCTGAGACTTTGCTGAATTTGCTTATCAGTTTCAGGAGATTTTAGGCTGAGATGATGGGGTCTTCTAGATATACAATCATGTTGTCTGCAAATAGAGACAATTTGACTTCCTCTTTTCCTATTTGAATACCCTTTATTTCTTTTTCTTGCCTGATTGCTCTGGCTAGAACTTCCAACACTGTATTGAATAGGAGTGGTGAGAGACGGCATCCTTGTCTAGTGCCAGATTTCAAAGGGAATGCTTTCAGTTTTTGCCAATTCAGTATGATATTGGCTGTGGGTTTGTCATAAACAGCTTTTATTATTTTGAGATACGTTCCGTCAATACCTAGTTTATTGAGGGTTTTTAGCATAAAGGGCTGTTGAATTTTGTCAAAGGCCTTCTCTGCATCAATCGAGATAATCATGTGTTTTTTGTCTTTGGTTCTGTTTATGTGGTGAATTACATTTATAGACTTGCATATGTTGAACCAGCCTTGCATCCCCGGGATGAATCCTACTTGATCATGGTGGATAAGCTTTTTGATGTGCTGTTGCAATCGGTTTGCCAGTATTTTATTGAAGATTTTTGCGTCTATGTTCATCATGGATATTGGCCTGAAGTTTTCTTTTCTTGCTGAGTCTCTGATGGGTTTTGGTATCAGGATGATGTTGGTCTCATAAAATGATTTGGGAAGGATTCCATCTTGTTGTATTGTTTGGAATAGTTTCAGAAGGAATGGTACCAGCTCCTCTTTGTATGTCTGGTAGAATTCAGCTGTGAACCCGTCTGGACCTGGGCTTTTTTTGGGTGGTAGGCTCTTAATTGCTGCCTTAACTTCAGACCTTGTTATTGGTCTATTCAGGGTTTTGACTTCTTCCTGGCTTAGGCTTGGGAGGATGCAAGTGTCCAGGAATTTATCCATTTCTTCCAAGTTTACTAGTTTATGTGCATAGAATTGTTTGTAATAATCTCTGATGATGGTTTGTATTTCTGTGGAATCTATGGTGATATCCCCTTTATCGTTTTTTTATTGCATCTATTTGATTATTCTGTCTTTTCTTTTTTATTAATCTGGCTAGTTGTCTATTTTGTTGATCTTTTCGAAAAACCAGCTCCTGGATTTATTGATTTTTTGAAGGGTTTTTTGTGTCTCTATCTCCTTCAGTTCTGCTCTGATCTTAGTTATTTCTTGTCTTTTGCTAGGTTTTGAGTTTTTTTTTATCTTGCTCCTCTAGCTCTTTCAATTTTGATGATAAGGTGTCGATATTAGATCTCTCCTTGCTTCTCATGTGGGCATTTATTGCTATATATTTTCTTCTAGAGACTGCTTTAAATATGTCCCAGAGATTCTGGTATGTTGTGTCTTCGTTCTCGTTGGTTTTGAAGAACATCTTTATTTCTGCCTTCATTTCATTGTTTATCCAGTCAACATTCAAAAGCCAGTTATTCAGTTTCCATGAAGCTGTGCGGTTCTGAGTTAGTTTCTGAATTCTGAGTTCTAACTTGATTTCACTGTTGTCTGAGAGACTGTTTGTTATGATTTCCGTTTTTTGCATTTGCTGAGGAGTGATTTACTTCCAATTATGTGGTCAACTTTAGAGTAGGTGAGATGTGGTGATGAGAAGAATGTATATTCTGTGGATTTGGGGTAGAGAGTTCTGTAAATGTCTATGAGGTTTGCTTGGTCCAGGTCTGAGTTCAAGTCCTGGATATCCTTGTTAATTTTCTGCCTCATTGATCTGTCTAATATTGACAATGGGTTGTTAAAGTCTCCCACTATTATTGAGTGGGAGTCTTAAGTCTCTTTGTAAGTCATTGAGAACTTGCCTTATGTATCTGGGTACTGCTGCATTGGGTATGTATATATTTAGGATAATTAGCTCTTCTTGTTGCATTGATCCTTTTACCATTATGTAATGTCCTTCTTTGTCTCTTTTGATCTTTGTTGGTTTAAAGTCTATTTTATCAGAGACGAGAATTACAACTCCTGCTTTTTTTTTGCTCTCCATTTGCTTGCTAAATCTTCCTCCATCCTTTTATTTTGAGCCTTTGTGTATCCTTGCATGTGAGATGGGTTTCCTGGATACAGCACACTGACGGGTTTGGCTTTTTATCCAATTTGCCAGTCTGTGTCTTTTGATTGGGGCATTTAGCCCATTTACATTTAGGGTTAATATTATTATGTGTGAATTCGATCCTGCCATTTTGATGCTAGCTGGCTGTTTTGCCCATTAGTTATGCAGTTTCTTCATTGTGTTGATGCTCTTTACCATTTGGTATGTTTTTGGAATGGCAGGTACTGGTTGTTCCTTTCTATGTTTAGTGCTTTTTTCAGGAGCTCTTGTAAAGCAGGCCTGGTGGTGATGAAATCTCTGAGTACTTGCTTGTTTGCAAAGGATTTTATTTTTCCTTCACTTATGAAGCTTAGTTTGGCTGGATATGAAATTCTGGACCGAAAGTTCTTTTCTTTAAGGATGTTGAATAT
>NW_022436966.1:829597-869349 GCF_009761245.1 Sapajus apella
TATTTTGAGATACGTTCCGTCAATACCTAGTTTATTGAGGGTTTTTAGCATAAAGGGCTGTTGAATTTTGTCAAAGGCCTTCTCTGCATCAATCGAGATAATCATGTGTTTTTTGTCTTTGGTTCTGTTTATGTGGTGAATTACATTTATAGACTTGCATATGTTGAACCAGCCTTGCATCCCCGGGATGAATCCTACTTGATCATGGTGGATAAGCTTTTTGATGTGCTGTTGCAATCGGTTTGCCAGTATTTTATTGAAGATTTTTGCGTCTATGTTCATCATGGATATTGGCCTGAAGTTTTCTTTTCTTGCTGAGTCTCTGATGGGTTTTGGTATCAGGATGATGTTGGTCTCATAAAATGATTTGGGAAGGATTCCATCTTGTTGTATTGTTTGGAATAGTTTCAGAAGGAATGGTACCAGCTCCTCTTTGTATGTCTGGTAGAATTCAGCTGTGAACCCGTCTGGACCTGGGCTTTTTTTGGGTGGTAGGCTCTTAATTGCTGCCTTAACTTCAGACCTTGTTATTGGTCTATTCAGGGTTTTGACTTCTTCCTGGCTTAGGCTTGGGAGGATGCAAGTGTCCAGGAATTTATCCATTTCTTCCAAGTTTACTAGTTTATGTGCATAGAATTGTTTGTAATAATCTCTGATGATGGTTTGTATTTCTGTGGAATCTATGGTGATATCCCCTTTATCGTTTTTTTATTGCATCTATTTGATTATTCTGTCTTTTCTTTTTTATTAATCTGGCTAGTTGTCTATTTTGTTGATCTTTTCGAAAAACCAGCTCCTGGATTTATTGATTTTTTGAAGGGTTTTTTGTGTCTCTATCTCCTTCAGTTCTGCTCTGATCTTAGTTATTTCTTGTCTTTTGCTAGGTTTTGAGTTTTTTTTTATCTTGCTCCTCTAGCTCTTTCAATTTTGATGATAAGGTGTCGATATTAGATCTCTCCTTGCTTCTCATGTGGGCATTTATTGCTATATATTTTCCTCTAGAGACTGCTTTAAATATGTCCCAGAGATTCTGGTATGTTGTGTCTTCGTTCTCGTTGGTTTTGAAGAACATCTTTATTTCTGCCTTCATTTCATTGTTTATCCAGTCAACATTCAAAAGCCAGTTATTCAGTTTCCATGAAGCTGTGCAGTTCTGAGTTAGTTTCTGAATTCTGAGTTCTAACTTGATTTCACTGTTGTCTGAGAGACTGTTTGTTATGATTTCCGTTTTTTGCATTTGCTGAGGAGTGATTTACTTCCAATTATGTGGTCAACTTTAGAGTAGGTGAGATGTGGTGATGAGAAGAATGTATATTCTGTGGATTTGGGGTAGAGAGTTCTGTAAATGTCTATGAGGTTTGCTTGGTCCAGGTCTGAGTTCAAGTCCTGGATATCCTTGTTAATTTTCTGCCTCATTGATCTGTCTAATATTGACAATGGGTTGTTAAAGTCTCCCACTATTATTGAGTGGGAGTCTAAGTCTCTTTGTAAGTCATTGAGAACTTGCCTTATGTATCTGGGTACTGCTGCATTGGGTATGTATATATTTAGGATAATTAGCTCTTCTTGTTGCATTGATCCTTTTACCATTATGTAATGTCCTTCTTTGTCTCTTTTGATCTTTGTTGGTTTAAAGTCTATTTTATCAGAGACGAGAATTACAACTCCTGCTTTTTTTTTGCTCTCCATTTGCTTGCTAAATCTTCCTCCATCCTTTTATTTTGAGCCTTTGTGTATCCTTGCATGTGAGATGGGTTTCCTGGATACAGCACACTGACGGGTTTGGCTTTTTATCCAATTTGCCAGTCTGTGTCTTTTGATTGGGGCATTTAGCCCATTTACATTTAGGGTTAATATTATTATGTGTGAATTCGATCCTGCCATTTTGATGCTAGCTGGCTGTTTTGCCCATTAGTTATGCAGTTTCTTCATTGTGTTGATGCTCTTTACCATTTGGTATGTTTTTGGAATGGCAGGTACTGGTTGTTCCTTTCTATGTTTAGTGCTTTTTTCAGGAGCTCTTGTAAAGCAGGCCTGGTGGTGATGAAATCTCTGAGTACTTGCTTGTTTGCAAAGGATTTTATTTTTCCTTCACTTATGAAGCTTAGTTTGGCTGGATATGAAATTCTGGACCGAAAGTTCTTTTCTTTAAGGATGTTGAATATTGGCCCCCACTCTCTTCTGGCTTGTAGGGTTTCTGCTGAAAGATCTGCTGTGAGTCTGATGGACTTCCCTTTGTGGGTAACCCGACCTTTCTCTCTGGCTGCATTTAGCATTTTCGCCTTCATTTTGACCCTGGTGAATCTGACGATTATGTGCCTTGGGGTTGCTCTTTTTGAGGAATATCTTTGTGGTGTTCTCTGTATTTCCTGGACTTGAATATTTGTCTGCCTTGCTAGGTTGGGGAAGTTTTCCTGGATAATATCCTGAAGAGTATTTTCCAGCTTGGATTCATTCTTTCTGTCACATTTGGGTACACCTATCAAATGTAGGTTAGGTCTTTTCACATAGTCCCATATTTCTTGGAGACGTTGTTCATTCCTTTTTACCCTTTTTTCTCTAATCTTGCCTTCTCATTTTATTTCATTGAGTTGATCTTCGACCTCTGATATCCTTTCTTTTGCTTGGTCAATTCGGCTGTTGAAACTGGTGTATGCTTAATGAAGTTCTCATGTTGTGTTTTTCAGCTCCATCAATTCACTTATGTTCCTTTCTAAGTTGTTTATTCTCATTAGCATTTCGTCAAATCTTTTTTCAAGGTTCTTAGTTTCTTTACATTGGGTTAGAACATGTTCTTTTAGCTCACGGAAGTTTCTTATTACCCACCTTCTGAAGCGTGATTCTGTCAATTCATCACACTCATTCTCCATCCAGCCTTGTTCCCTTGCTGGTGAGGAGTTGTGATCCCTTGCAGGAGGAGAAGAAGTGTTCTGGTTTCAAGTGTTTTCATCCTTTTTGTGCTGATTTCTTCCCATCTTTGTGGATTTACCCACCTGTTGTCTTTGTAGTTGTTGACTTTCAGATTGGGTTTCTGAGTGGATGTTCCATTTGTTGATGATGAAGTTATTTCTTTCTGTTTCTTAGTTTTCCTTCTAACCGTCTGGCTCCTCTGTTGTAGGACTGCTGAGGTCCACTTCAGGCCCTGCTTGCCTGGGGATCACCTGCAGAAGCTGCAGAACAGTAAGGGTTGCTGCCAGTTTCTTCTTCTACTGTCTTTGTCCCAGAAGGATATCTGCCAGAAGTCAGTCTGAGCTCTCCTTTATGAGGTGACTCTTTGGATATATGGGGGTCAGAGAGCTGCTTGAGGAGACAGTTTGTCCTTTATAGGAGCTCAAGTGCTGAGCTGTGAGCTCCATTGTTCATTCAGAGCTGCTGGGTAGGTACGTTTAAGTCTGCTGCAGCAGAACTCATAATCTCCCCCACTTTTTTTTCCCAGGTGCTCTGTCCCGGGGAGTTAGGGCTTTATTTATGAGTTTCTGTTGTGCTGCTGGCTTTTTTCAGGGCTGCCCTGCCCAGCGAGGAGGCAGCCTAGTCACTGTCTGCCTGCAGAGGCTTTGCTGAGCTGCTGTGGGCTCCACCCAGCTGTCACGTGAACTTCCCTGCATTCCCGTTTATACGGGTTTAGTTAGAACTGCCTCGGCAATGGCGGCCCACCTCTATAATGGCGGACTCTCTCTGTAATGGCGGACTACCTCAGCAAAGGCAGACTGCCTCAGCAATGGTAAACTACCTCTGTAGTGGTGGACTACCTCCGTAATGGCAGATGCCCCTCCCCCACAGAGCTGGATCGTCTAGGGTTCAGCTGTGCTTGCTGTCAAACTCCCAATCCAGAGTGTTTCCGATTGCTGTTTTTTTGTGGGGGTGGGACCAGCCGAGCTTGATCACCTGGCTCCCTGCCTCAGAGCCCCTTTTTTTTTCTTTTTTTAGTTGAATGGTCGATTCTGTCTCCCAAGTGTTCTAGTCACCTGTTGAAAAGGCACCAGGATCTGTGTGATTTCCCATGCAGCGACCCACTGCACCAGCTGAAACAGCCGCGCTGAGATTCATGGCACTTTTTTGCCCAGGAATCTCCTGGGCTGGCTCCCTGTTTCAGTCCCCTTTTTAATCAGATGAATGGGTGACTGTGTCTCCCAGGAGCTCCAATTGCCAGCTAAAATGATGCCTGGACCTGTGTATTTTGTATGGAGAACCACTGCACCGGGGCGCCGGCAAAACAGCCACACTGGCCAAAACAGCTGCAGGGGCCAAACAAGCTGCACTGGCAACCTGTGGGGCTCCTCTGCCTCAGAATCTCCTGGTCTGTGGGCAATAAAAATCCATCTGGAAATGCAGCGTCCACTCACTCTCTGTGCTTTCGCTGGGAGCTGCAATCCTGAGCTGCTCCTACTTGGCCATCTTGAATGCCTCTTCTGTCTTTTTTTTCTTTTTTTTTTTTTGTTTTTCTTTTCTTTTTCACATTGTTTTGAGTAGTAAACATGATTATTTAGTATCAGGTATAAATTATGAGTGCCATAAATTAGTACCGTTTCTGCTTACTATCCACAATTACCAGAATAATCTTTTAACTTCATAATTCCTGTTTTTTTCTATCTTTTTACTTTACGTCTAATTTCAGCTTCTTTAGATTTTTAAAAGTAGATGCTTTATAATACATTTTCATCAAGAAATACATTTAACTAAAAAAGAAGTTAAATGAAATGCTCTTATACATTGAATTATCAAGAATACCAGAATACCAAAGAATAATAATTCATAGTTTATGTAATACATTTTCATAAAGTCAAATACATTATTTCATTTGATCCTTATAATGTTTCTGAAATTATCACCATTTTATAGTTGAGGCAACTTAGTGGCAGAGCTGGAATGAGAATTAAGAGCTGATTGATTTACTTACATTTCCCTATATGTTATGTAATCAGAACAATATTCTATGTAGGATTGTAAAAAGGTTAAAATATCCAATAAGAATGATAGTGTAAAGCCAGGCATAGTGACTCATACCTGTAATCCCAGGGCTTTAGGGTGCTGAGGCGAGAGGATCATGTGCTCTCAGAAGTTTGAGAACAGCTTGGGTAACACAGCAACACCTGTCTCTACAAAAAGTAAAAATTAGCTGGGCATGGGGGCACGTGCCTTAATTCCAGCTACTTGGGAGGCTGAGGCAGGAGAATTGCTTGAGCCCAGAAGTTCAAGGCTGCTGTGAACTACGATTGCACTATATAACCACGTAGTGGGTTTTCCCTGCCTGCTGCCTAGACAAAGCTGATTTACCAAGAGAGGGGAATTGCAATAAAGAGTAATTCAAGCAGAGCCATCTGTGTAGAAGATCAGAGGTTTTTTATTACTGAAATCAGTCTCCCATTGACAATGGGGTTTTGAAGTCTCCAACATTTATTTTAGAAATGTCTATTTCTTTCTTCAGTTCTGTCAGTTTTTGCACCATAAGTTTTGATTGTCTGCCATTAGGTGCATAAATGTTTATAATTATTATATCTTCTTGCTACGTTGAACCTCTTATTAATATATGATGTTCTTCTTTGTCTCACTTAATCTTTTTTGACTTAAAGTCTATTTTGTCCATTGTTAGAATAGCAACCTCTGTTCTCTTTTTGTTGCTATTTGCATGGAGTATCTTTTTCCATTTTTTGATGTTCAGTCTTTCATGTCTTTGAATCTAAAGTGAGCCTCTTGCACACAGCATATAGTTCCATCATGTTTTTCTGTCCCTACTGCTAATTTCTTTTGATTAGAGAGTTTAACTCATTTACATTTAAAACAATGAAGGATAAGGAGATACTTCTGTCATTTTGCTGGGTGTTTTCTATATGTCTTATAGATTTTTGTCCCTCATTTGCTACATTACTGTCTTCTTTTGCATTTAATTGAATTTGTAATGAAAATTTTCAATTCCTCTTTCATTTCCTTTTGTATACATTCTATAGCTGTTTGCTTTGTGTTTAGTATGGAGATTTCATTTATTATCCTAAAGTTATAATATTCTAACTTGAAATTATACCAGTTTAATGTCAATAACATACAAAATTCTGCTCCTTTACAGCTCTGCCCTTATACTTTCAGCTTTCAGTACCACAAAATTACATCCATCCCTATACATTTTGTGCCTGAAAACATAAATTAATAATTCTTTTAAGTACACCAGTCTCTTAAATTATGTAAAAATTAAAATGTACAGTTACAAACCAAAGTTATAGTAATACTGGCTTATCTTTTATTTCTTTTTTTAAAATTATTTTATTTCATTTTATTTTCATAGAGACAAGGTCTTGCTCTGTTGCCCAGGCTGGAGTGCAGTGGCACAATCATAGCTCACTGCAACCTCAGACTTCTGGGCTGAGTGATCCTCCCACCTCAGCCTCCTGAGTAGTTGGGACTATAGGTGCATTCCATCATGCCTGGATAATTTTTAAATTTTTTGTAGAGACTATGTTGCCCAGCCTGTTCTCCAACTCCTAATTTCAAGTGTTCCTCCCACCTTGGCCTCCCAAGTGTTGAGATTACAGGTGTGACAGCCACCATACCCAGCAATACTGGCTTTTAGACTAATATTTCTTAAAAAATATATTAGTCTCTTTCTGTCATGTAGCATCTTGTAAGTCATATAGAAACAAAAAATGATGCCACAAACTATTGTTAAAATACACTAGCTTTTATAATTGCCCATGTATTTACCTATTGAGATATTTGTTCCTTCATATGGTTTTGAGTTACTGTCTAGTATCCTTTCATTTCACCTTGCATGACTCCTTTGAGCATTTCTTGCAAGGCAGCTGTAGCGGTAATGAGCTCCCTCAGCTTTTGTTTATTTGAGATTGTCTTAATTTCTTTCCCACTTTTGGAAGACATATATACTCATCCCTTGGTATCTGTGAAATATTTGTTCCAGGATACGCTGTAGATACAAAATGCATGGATTTTCAAGTTTCTTATGTAAAATGGCACAGTATTTGCATTTAGCCTATGCACAACTGATGTATACTTTATATACACGGTTGCTTATAAAACCTAATACAATATAAATGCAATGTAAATAGTTGTTATACTATATTCAGAATTGTTTTTAAATTTGTATTATTAAAAAAAATATTTTTAGGCTGGGCCTGGTTGCTCCCATCTGTAATCCCAGTACTTCGGGAGGCCAAGATGGGAGGATCACTTGAGGCTAAGAGTTTAAGACCAGCCTGGGGCAACATAGTGAGACCCTGTCTCCACAAAAAACTTAAAAATTAGCTGAGTGTGGTGGTACATGCCTGTAGTCCTAGCTACTTGGGAGGCTGAGGCAGGAGGATTTCTTGAGTCCAGTAGTCAAGACTGCAGTGAAGTATGATCATGCCACTGTACTCCGGTCGAGGCAATAGAGCAAGGACTCATTTCTATTTATAAATATATATATTTTTGATACACAGTTGGTTAAATCTGTGGATGTGGAATCTAGAAGCTAGGTTTTTGTTAGTTTGCTCACGACATCATCATTTATTTATGGCACCAAAAAGTTGTGTTCAATATTAATTGAATGGTTAAATAAAATATAGCACATTGAAGATCATCTGTGATGCAACCATTAGAATTATATTTTAATTCTAAACTCAGAAGGCTGAGCTTATGGAGCTTTTTTTTTCCCCTTTTCCTTTTTTTCTTTTCTTTTCTTTTCTTTTTGTTTTGTTTTGGTTTGGTTTTGGTCTGGCTTCCAAAAGGAAAAAAAGAGTAAAATGAAGAGGGAAAACGGCATTAGCCCTTTAAGTCTCTTGGAAGTCACATCAGCCAGAGACGGAGGGAGTTGCAACAGTGGAGGGAGGTACTAAAACAATAGCTGCTGCCTCTTTGTCTTTTTTCTTTTTCTTTTTGAGATGGAGTCTCACTCCCTCCCCCAGGCTGGAGTACAGTGGCATGATCCTTGCTCACTGCAGCCTTGACCTCCCAGGCGCAAATCATCCTCCCACCTCAGCCTCCCTAGTCACTGGAAATACAGGTGCATACCACTATGCTCAGCTAGTTTTAAAAAATTTTTTGTTGTGACTGGGTCTCACTGTGTTGACTGGGTTGATCTCAAATTCCTGGGCTCAAATGTTCCTCCCACCTCAGCCTTCCCAAGTGCCTTTGTCTTCACCTCTGTGATTAAAAGCAGCAGTAGGCCATCAGAGCACAGATCCCTGATAGCTGAAGAACCAAGGTCCTTTTTGCCAACCCTTGGCTCCCACAGGCTGTTTGCATCTACTGCAGAAACACATGCATAGCTGTCTGTCATGGGGCAGGAGTGGGAATTAATCACTGCTACTGTGCTAAGAACTGAAATTGACTGAAATTAACTACATGTTAAGGTTCAAACCTTTTCCTAGAAGTTGCAATCTTTCAGTAGACTCCAGAGTTCTAAAATAGTTACACCAGACAGATGCTGCCAGTATAATTGTTTTCTAGGTGAGGAGACAGATTCTTGGTGCTTCCCTGAATCCTGAGTTAATTTTTGCGTATGGTGTGAGGTAAAGGTCCTCTAGCTTCATTTCTTTTGCATGTGGATATCCTGTTTTCCCAAAACACCATTGAAGAGAGACTGTCCTTTCCCCCATTGAATAGTCTTGGCACCCTTGTCAAAAACCAAACAGATATGAAGATTTATTTTAACTTTATTCCATTGATCTATATGTCTACCCTTATGCCAATACCACACTGTTTTGATGACTGTGGCTTTGTAGTAAGACTTTGAAATTGGGAAGTGTGAGTCCTTCAACTTTGTTCTTTTTCAAAATTGTTTTGACTCTTTGGGGTCCCTTGAAATTCCATATGAATTTTGGGAAGGGCTTTTCCAGTTCTGAGAAAACGAAACAGTAAAAGAAAAAAATGCCATTGGGATTTTTGATAGGGATTAGATTAAATCTGTATATCCCTTTCAGTAGTATTGTTAGCTTAACAATACTGAGTTTTCCAATGTATGAAGTGTGATATATTTCCATTTATTTAGGTCTTCTTTAACTTTCTTCAGCAATGTTTTGGGTTTTTTTTTTTTTTTGTAAATAAGTTTTGTCCCTTTTTAGCTAATTTCTGAGTATCTTCTTTTTGATTTTAAAAATAGAATTGTTATCTTAATTTCATTTTTGAAATGTTCATTGCTAATATATAGAAGTACAGCTAATTTCTGTGTGCTGATTTTATATACTGCAACTTTGCTGAATTCACTTATTAGCTCTATTCTATATGTGTGTGTGTGTGTGTGCGCGCGCACACGTGTGTAATTTTTAGGTTCTTTCATATATAAGATCATGTCATCTGTTTATAGAGGTAATTTTACTTCTTTTCCAATTTGGCTTTTATTTCATTTTCTTGCCTTCTTGTCCTACCTAGGACTTCCAGTACTGTGTTTAATAGAAGTGGCAAGAGTGGGCATCCGTGTCTCATTCTTGATCTCTCGTGAAGGTTTTCTGTCTTTCATCGAGTGTGATGTTTGCTGTGGGTTTTTTGAGGACTACCTTTATCCTATTGAAGAAGTTCCCCTCTGTTCCTATTTTATTGAGTGTATTTATCATGAAAGAATGTTGGATTTTGTCAAATGCTTTTTTGCATCAATTGAGATTATCATATGAGATTTCCTCTTTCATTCTTTTTCTTTTTTTTTCTTTTCTTTTTTTGAGACGGAGTCTTACTCTCTTACTCTGTCGCCCAGGCTCCTCTGTCTCCTAGGTTCAAGTGATTCTCCTGCCTCAGTCTCCTGAGTAGCTGGGACTACAAGCGTGCACCACCAGGCCCAGTTAATTTTTGTAGTTTTTGGTAAAGACGGGGTTTCACTGTGTTGGCCAGGCTGGTCTTTCATTCTTTTAATATGGTGTTTTTCACTGATTAATTTTCATATGTTAAGCCAACCTTCCATTCCTGGGATGAATCCTACTTGGTAATGGGTATAATTCTTTTAATGTGCTGCTGGATTCAGTTTGCATTTTGTTGAAGATATTTGCATGTATATTCACCAGTGATATTGTTCTGTAGTTCTTTTTTCTCATAGTGTCATTGTGTGGCTTTGGTATATTGGGTAACAGTAAAAGATGTGAACAATACAGTTAAAACTTTGACTTAAAAGATATATGCTCTGTGTGTGTGTGTGTGTGTGTGTGTGTGTGTGTGAATAGCTATTTTTTCAATTACTCAAAACATCGACAACAATTTATCATATACATTAAGGTTTCCATAAATACCCCAAATTCTCTTAATACAATGTCACAAAATAGAAAACAGCAATAAAATAATTGTCCAAAAACTCAATTGGTGTTCTAAAAGTATCTTTCCAAATAACTCAAGTAATAGAAATAAAAGTCTGTTCAGAAAATAGTAACAGGCTGGGCATGGTGGCTCATGTCTGTAATCAGCACTTTGGGAGGCTGAGGCGGGCAGATCACTTGAGGTCAGGAGCTTGAGACCAGCTTGGGAAATACTATGAGATACCACCCCTAAACCCTATCTCTAAAAATACAAAAATTAGCCAGGCATGGTGGTGCACGCCTGTAATCCCAGCTACTTGGGAGGGTTAGGCAGGAGAATTGCTTGAACCCAGGAGGCAGAGGTTGCAGTGAGCTGAGATCACACCACTGCACTCCAGCATGGGTGACAAAGCAAGACTCCAACCCAAAAAAAAAAAAAATTGTAACAGCGAGAACACTATTTTGTATAACAACGAAATTGTTCTCAGAGGAAAATTTATGTTACTAAATCTTTGCATTAGAAAGAAAGAAATAGCAAAAACAAATGAGTCAAGTATTTACCTCGTAGAAATTCAGATTCTTTGTTTGCAAAAGCAGAAATCAACTCAGACAAAATGAAACATAAATTTTTGTTTCAGTTTATAGAACTGAAAGAGAAAGCTGAAAAGTTAGGCCCCAAAAGAGCAGGAACCAGGATGACTCTGGGGAAACCAGGTAACAGAAAGCAATGAATCAGCTGCAGAATGAATCAGCTACCAGATGAATTAGCTACAGCTGTTCTCAGTCTTATTTTTCTTAAGATTCAGTTGCTATGGAGAGAGCATCCAACGATCCTAAGTTAGGTTTCACATCTATTTTTTTAATCTAAAAATATTCAGTGCATCTTAATTGATTGTCTTGCCAATCATTATCCAATAGAGAAATGTTCGTTCTCCAGGAAAAATTAACGTAGTATTATCAGAAGAAGGGGCAATTGGATGTGGGGTGGCAAAAACAACAAATTGTTCCTTAGAAGCTAGATTTTTATTAGTTTGTTCACTACATCGTCATTTATTTATAGCATCAAAAAGTTATGTGTTCAATGTTAATTGAATGGTTAAATCAAATATAGCACATCTAAGATAGTTTATGATGCACCCATTAGAATTATGTTTTAAATTAATATTTAAAGATGGAAAACTCTTTATGGAAAAATAGAAAAATTAGAATAAAATCCGTATACTGTCTATGAATTAAATTTCATTTAAAAGTTTTATTTCTGCATAAAACCAACACCTGAAAAAAATGCATCAAAATGTGAATAGTAAAATCGTAGCTTTTTTCTCTTTTTCTCCATATATGTGTGCTTAAAAACATGCGTATATGTGCACACACACACACACACATATTTGTAATGGGTTGAATCATGAGCCCTAAAAAGATCTATCCATGTCCTAATACCCACGCTCCTGAATAGTGTCTTTGTAGATATAATTGGTTTAATGATCTTGAGATGAGCTCATCCTAGATTATCTGGATGGGTCCTAAATTTAACAATCCGTATATAGGAGACAGAAGAGAAGACACAGATACAGACAAGCCATGGCCATGTGAGGATGGAGACTGAGATTGGAGTTATGAAGCTATAAGCCAAGGAACTCCTGGAGTCACCAGAAGCTGGAAGAGTCAAGAAACAATTCTCTAGAGCTCTTGGAGGGAGCACAGCCCTGCTGACATCTTGAGTTCAGCCTTTTGCTCTCCAGAACTGGCAGAGAATAAATCTATGTTGTTACCCATTTTGTGGTAATTTGTCCCAGCATCCCTAGAAAAGATATCTATATATCTATATTTATATATATGTGCACACAAATAAACAGCAGTCTTTCTATCTACGTGTTATACAAAATGTGTTTTCCCCAATTTTCCATATTTTTCCACAATAAAGATATTAATATATTGTTTTAAAAGTTGGGTATAAAGAAGTTTAGCAAATTTAATATCAGACAAAATAAAACTTAAGGAAAAAATTCAGTAGCCTCTGTTCTCCTAGGGCCCTTCCCTATGAGAAGCCCGCCTCTGTGTCTCAGGGAACCCCTCCAGCCGCGTCTCCTGTTCGCTGCTTTGAAGGCTTGGGCCTTGATATAGGCCTCTTCCTTTGTGACTTCGTTCGGGTTCCTGTTTCTCTTCTTCCCAGCTTCTGGCTTCGCTTTGCTTGGCTGGGGTTGACTGGAACTTTGGTTTCTTGCCTTAGGCTGCAGCCGCCTGGGTTCCTGCCCTGCCTCACCCTGGCACTCAGCATCCTGGCTTCTCCCTTGTCTGGGCAGAGGGAATTAATTGCACATTTACACCAACTTTTTAGGTGCCCACAGCACGCATGGAGGGACGGTGGGTAAACGTGATGGTAACATGCCTGCACCTCCTGTGAATTCCGAAAACAAGTGCAAGGTAGGGCTTGTTTCCTACGCCAAGGGCTGGGGATTAAGGTGACTTCCTTTTGTTGGTAGGGTGGGGTGGTGGGAAGACCAGGCACTGAAAACTCAGGCCACCTTATTTTGGGAAACCCAGAAGAAGAAAGTGGACCTTCGTGTCCTGGATGTTCTCGTTGCCCGGTCTCCCCAGATGCCCACAACAAACTCATGTTGAAAAGCAAGTGCAGATCCTGGAGAGCCTGTAGCTCTGCTGGGAGACCCCAGCTGATGGAGACCCCTCCCAGCAGCACCCTCAGCATCCCAGCCCGCCTTAACGCCAGGGCCGCCATGCCACCACTAGGTGGCGCCAAAGCGCAGCCTGGACGCGGTGGGTTCGGGCGAGCAGCCTCAGCCTAGCGAAGTCCGTAAGACCGAGAGTCTGTTGCTGCGTGGGTTTCTGGGAAGGGGATGTGCCCTCTGTCCACTGACCCCCTCCAGGGGTTGAAACTGACCTGAATAGTGTATGAAAATCCCCCCAGCTAGAGACGTGATATCGTAAAGTGCACATTTCCGGGACAAACAGGGAATCAATCAGCCTTGCAGAAGTCAGCTGTGGTAGCCGCGCGAACAATGAAGGTTGTCAAAGGACTGGAGGAGATCGGTCAGCCTCACGTGTCTTCAGATCCTGGAGTTGCTCGCGAGAACATGCAAAGATTTCCCTTTGCCCAAGAGGGGCACTCAGGTGGCTGGGAAAGTGGAAGTGGCCTCGAGGTCCAGTGCAGAAATGCATGTATCGAAAACCAGGAAACATGGGAAACAGGTCACTAAGCTAATCTCTGTGGAAGGCCACGGTGTCGGAGGGCAAGACGACGTATATCTCAATGGATGCTAAAGTGGAAAGGTGATAACCCCAGAACATTCAGATGCCCCTCCCTTGATGCTACAGAAGTACCCCCACGACTCAGATCCAGTCGTGGAAAAGGTGGAAAAGGGGAAACACCAATCGGGAAAATCCTGGAAAAAAAATTACTCAGTTTACCTGGAGATGACTAACATTATGTGTGTGTGGTTGGTGGTTTGTTGTCGTTTTTATTTTTTTAAGTTATTTAAAAAAAATTTCTGTGAGTACATGCATTAGGAGTAATGGATATTCGAAATAGAGGAAAAATGTGTAATAGAAAATAATGTTACATTTTCTAACCAAACTTGAAGCTGTGGCCTGTGAAAAGTGTATCAGCTACAGATAGTCATAAGAAAGAAACTTTAATAAATTTTCAGAAGCAGAAATCATATAGACCACATCCTCCAGCCACATTGTAACCAGTGAATATCTTGAAACAAAATAACATGAAAACCCAACCACTTGAAAATCAAAAAACAGGGAAAATTATCCAACAGCACAAGAGGCATAGAGAAATTAAGATGACCATATCAGGTTCTTTAGTAAAAAAAAGAATAAGAAAATGCAACATTTTAAGTGTGAGATACATGGACAACTCTGTGTTTTCAGATATAATTTCATAGCTTTAAGAGCTTTTGTTAGCTGAGAGAGAATTAATAAACTGAATATTCTACTTTGAATTTTAGAAAAAAAGCCATTAAAAAGAGAGTAAAGACATAACTATGAAAATAATTTTAAAAAGAACAGAGTTAGCTATTTTTAAAAACTGAAAGACGAATTTCACTTGAAGAAAATGCAAAATACCAACCCCTTATTTACCTTATGCTTCAGGAAGCACTTAGCCATCTGTCTCAGTAGAAGGTCTTCCTCCCTCCACTTTGCCCTTTGTATCCCTTTAAAAAAGTCAGAATACACCCTTCCTCATAGGTTAGAGCTTATGCCCACTAGATTTAAAGGTGATCTTGGAATCCTGCAGGTTCCATACCTGCATATCCTAGATAAGATAGGGAACAATCCTCCTTTAGGATGCTTAACAAGATTGGCATAAGGATGAAATGAGTTACTATAACCAATTGGAATGTGCTTCCCCTTTTGTGTGAGTGTTTGTGTGTATATGTATGTGTTCACAAGTGGGTGTGTGTTGTATTCTTTCAATCCTGGAATTACCCTAACCTCTGCATCCAGATAGTTTCCCAATACCGAAGCACATTTTTTTTGTGTGTGTTCCACAACCAGTGACGAACATGCCTTATAAACCAAGAATTTTGATTAGTTACAATTTTGCACCCAATGTAAAAAAAAGGAAAAGGCTCCCAGAAAGGAACTAGCCTGATTTCCTTGTTCTCCTATGATATGGTTAGGGTTTGTGCCCCTACCCAAATCTCATCTTGAATTGCAATCCCCATAATCCCCACGTGTCAAGGGAGAGACCAGATAATTGCATCATGAGGGTGGTCTCTTCCGTGCTGTTCTCATGATAGTGAGTGAGTTCTCAAGAGATGTGCTGGTTTTATAAGAGGCTCTTCCCCCTTTGCTTGGCACTTCTCCTTCCTGCTGCCTTGTGAAGGTCCTTGTTTCCCCTTTTCCTTCCACCATGATAGTAAGTTTCCTGAGGTCTCCCCAAACATGCTGAACTGTGAGCCAATTAAACTTCTTTTCTTCATAAATTACCCAGTCTCAGGCAGTTCTTTATAGCAGTATGAAAATGGACTAATACAACCTATAACAAGCATTTGTGATTATCCAAGAATCATATGCCAGGAACTCAGGGCCAAACAGTCACTGTCTCACTTAACCTTTCATCATGAGGGAGGTACTATTATTATTGCCGCTTAATAGACAGGGCTCACAGAGGGGTAAAAGTGACATGCCCAGCATCACACAGCTAGGCTAATGCTGAGTCCTGAGTATAAATGAAGTGTGGAGTATAAATGAAGTTTGAATAGCTTCAAAGATACTGTTCTTATCATTACGCTATAACCTCTCATGCTTTAAAATTTTTTTGTCTATTCTTGTTGTATGCATACGCAAAAAACTAGGTATGCTTGCCTTGGCTTTTTTTTTTTTTTTTGGACTCTACTGTAATCCTGAAGCAGGAGCCCTAGCAAAACCTGAGCATGGGGACCATGTTGTAATCTGACCACCACAAGGTGGCAGTAGAATCCAAAGGTTTTCCACCTTGCCATTCACGTACCTGCGCAGGTAGGGGAGGTCTCCCTTTTCTCAAAATCCTTTCGTCTCTAGTGTGGCTTCAGAGTCAACTTTGCGTCATTCCACCACACTGCCTCCCAACAAAATGAACAACACAGCACTGGCTTTCTTTAAGACACCACTGTTGTTAATATACAGTGAATTTTCTGTGCTCGAGTTCCATTCCAGACATAAATTGTATAAAGCAGCTAATCCATATACTGAATGTTTAGAAATTTATTTTGTTTTACAAAGTGTTTATTTTAATTTATGAATAATATAATAATATAAAGGTTTCCTGACTTGCCACTTCTTCTTCTTTTTTTTTTTTTTTTTTTTGAGACAGAGTCTTACTCTGTCACCCAGGCTGCAGTGCAATGATGCGATCTTGGCTCACTGCAACCTCTACATCCTGGGGTTCAAGTAATTCTCATGCCTCGGCTCCTGAATAGCTGGAACTACAGGCATGCACCACTATACCTGGCTAATTTTTGTATTTTTAGTAGAGGCAGGGTTTTGCCACGTTGGCCAGGCTGGTCTTGAACACCTAATCTCAGGTGATCTGTCTGCTTCGGCCTCCCAAAGTGCTGGAATTACAAGCATGAGCAACTGTGGAAAAACTGGAATCCTCATGCATTGCTGGTGGGAATATAAAATGGGACTGCCCCTTCTTCCTTCTCCTCCTCTTCTTCTTCTTCCTTTTTTTTTTGAGATAGAGTTTCGATCTGGTCGCCAGGTTTGAGTTCAATGGCATGATCTTGGCTCACCACAACCTCTGCCTTCCGGGTGCAAGCGATTCTCCTGCCTGAGCCTCCCAAGTAGCTGGGATTACAGGCATGCACCAGCACACCCAGCTAATTTTGTAATTTTTTTTAGTAGAGATGGGGTTTCTCCATGTTGATCAGGCTGGTCTAGAACTCCTGACCTCAGGTGATCTGCCCGCCTTAGCCTCCCGAAGTGCTGGGATTACAGGCATGAGCCACTGTGCCTGGCCAGGGACTGCTTCTTTGGAAAATGGTCTGTCAGTTCCTCAGATCTTCAAGTGTTAAATGCAGAGTTACCTGGCAGACCTGGCAATTGTACTTCTGCATATATACCTAAGAAAAATGAAAACATATGTCAACACAAAAAATTGCACATACATTTTTATAGCAACATTATTCATAATAGTCAAAAGGTAGAAACAACCCAAACGCCTATCAGTGAACAAATGAATGAGTACTTTGTGTTATGTTCATATAATGGAACATTATTCAGCCATAAAAAGGAATGAAGTACTGATACATTCTACAACTTGGTGAAACTTACAAACATTGTTAAGTGGCAGAAGCCAGAAACAAAATGTTGCATGTCATATCATCTTATTTACATGAAATGTCCAGAATAGAGAAATCTATAGAGACAGAAAGTGGATTAGTGGTTGCTTAGGACTGGATAGGGAAAACGTATGGGGTTTCTTTTTGAGGTGATAAAAATGTTCTAAAGTTGTAGTGATGGTTGCAAAACTTTGTGAATACACTAAAATACATTGAGTTGTACACTTCAAATGTGTGAGTGGTATGACATGTGAATTTTGTCTCAATGAAGCTGTTACAGAAATAAAAACAAATTATCATCTTATATCACAGGTAAAATATGTTCTCCTTAGCAAAGCAATCTTCCTGAATATGTTATTAATGGTGGAGTTTTGAGGAGTTTCTTGTTTGCTTGTTTGTTTTAGTTTCCTTCTACTTCTTATATTGTATCTGTTGCCATTGAGTTGCTTTTCTTCCTGTTTATCATGGACTCTGTTTTTCATGTTGGAGGCTTTCCTCAAATGTCTGGTGATGCCTAGCTATCTAGAGGAGCGTTAGAGAGTTGACTTGAAGATGTGTGTGTCTGTGTGTGTGTGTGTGTGTGTGTGTGAGAGAGAGAGAGAGAGAGAGAGAGGGAGACAGAGAGAGAGAGAGAGAGAGAGAGAGAGAGAGAGAGAGAGAGATGGGCACTCACTGACTAATGGGCCAGTGAGAGTGAAAGTGTTCCACAGTCCTCCAGCAGTAGGTGAATGGGAGGTAGGGGAGGGCCCAGTTGTTTCACTAGGGAACTCAAATGTCAACACTGAGTCATCTTTCTTAGGCTGGCCAGATTCTCCTGGGGTTCGCCAGTCTGTAGTGTGAGTATGTGAGCCCGGCCCAGCATCCTGCATCTGAGTAGAGGATCACATGTTAAATGCTTATCCAGAGGCATGAGCATTAGGCTTGGGAACACAGGGGATTGGGGGCTTATCTTGCCATGGGTTCAGAGTACAGTCAGTCACTCCTTTCTGGAATTTGGGATAAGAGGGATAGGAATGTCTGTCTTATCTTCCTCATAGAGTTGTTGAGAGGGTAGAACCAGACAAAGCATTTGAATATGCTCTGGAAATAGTAAAACACCGTAGGGGCACATTACTGAGCACTGGAAAGAGAGGAAAAGGGAGGACTGTTGTTCTCAAGGTTTCAAAATAGAGGAGGTGGCTGGGTAGGCCGACGTTATACCTCAGTGTGTTTCATGCTGTGATAAAGGCTGGCACAGAGTCTAGGGAGGACATGTGGTATGTGACTCTCATTCCATGTTGTTGTGGGGACAGATCAGGAAAGCCTTCCCAGAAGTCATCTTCAAGGATGAGTAGTGGGTAATTAAGAGTAGAAGGGAGAGTGATCTGCAAAGCCCAGAAGCATGAAAGTGAATCGTGTGATTAAGAAACTACATGTGGCTTCCTATGGCTGGGTGTAGGCTATGAGTGGAGCCCCATGAGGCTGGGTGCTGTGGTGTGTCCTCACCAAAACTCATGCTGAAATGTGATCCCCAATGTGGCGATGTGGGGAGGTGGGGCCTATTAGGAGGTGTTTGTGTCACGAAGGCAGATCCGTCATTAGTACTTTAATGTCCTCTTTTAGGGGTGAGTGTGTTTTCTCAGAAATGAATTAATTCCTGGAGATCAGGTCGTTAAAAAGAGTCTGGCTTCCTCAGTTTCTCTTTCTTACTTTCTCTCTCAATATGTGATCTCTTTGCACCCACCCACTCCCCTTCTGCTTCCTGCCATGCCTTGAAGCAGCACGAGACCCTCACCAGCTGCCCAGTCTTGAACCTTCCAGACACCAAAATCATGAGCCAACTAGACCTCCTTTCTTTATAAATTACCCAGTTTCAGGTATACTGCTATAGCAACGTGAAACAAAGATTCTGCAGATGCTGGCAGAGTCGGTAAGAGATCTGATACATCCTCCTAAGGGACTGTATTTGAATTTTATCCTGAAGGCAGCTTTATGACTTAATCAGATGTGCAATTGTAGATATCACATGGCTTCTTCAGTTAGTGTGGAAAATGACTTGGAGGGGATGATGCTGGAGTCAAGGAGGCCAGTGAGGGGGCTGTTGCAATAAGTCAAAAACTGGAAGAATGAATGTAGAGGAAGGATGGATTTGAGAGATATTTACAAGGCAAAACCCACAGCACTTGGTGAACAGCAATATGGGGAATGAGAATAAAAAGGCGTCAAGGCTGGCTCCCCGGTTTCTGGCCTGCACAAAGGATAAATGGTGATTATCAGTTTCTGAGAATGGAGCACAGGAGAAGTGGATTTCACCCATTAATTCTGTAAATATTTATTGAGCACCTACTACATGCCGGTCACTCTGCAGAACACTGGGGATACAACAGTAAGCAAAATAATACCATGTTTGCCTCCAAGGAATTTACAATGTAGTGTGGTAAATAGATATTATAAAATAATCAGAAAACTATGTGATTATGAATTGGGGAGTGTGTGCAGGGGCTTTAAGAAAATATATCTCATGGTCTAATTTAGAGTTTTTGACTGGGGCAGGTTTCCTTGAGGAAGTGATGTTTGCAATAAGGTCTGGAGGATGAAGGGGAATGGAAGTGAGGGGTGGGGGCAGTGGAGGAGGGAGGAGTATCCCAGGGTAAGGGGCCAGTGTGACGGACAGCTGAGGTAGCTTGAAATTGGATAGTGAGTGGGAAGTGGTACAAACTAAAGTAGGGGCTTGGGGGACTAAAAATTTGTGTTTTATCATGATATCAATGGAGGGCCGTTCAACGGTTTGAAGCAGATTAATGATATAATCTGATTTGTTTTTAAAATATCTGTAAAATGATTTGGAGTGGGGTAAACATGTCAGGAAGATAAAGCTGTGGTCTAAGTGAGAGATGATGGTGGCATGAGGGTGGCAGCTGCGGAAAGGGAGAAGGAGCCTACTTGGAACCTGGGGTTGAGGGATGAAAGATGCATTTACAATACAAGGAGGAGGCAATTTTCCTGCGACCACACTCAGCCTTCCACACATACTCACATATTCATTTACACTTTTTCTCCCCTTTCTCTGTGGACTCAGTGCTTTGCTAGTTGCACAAATGCGTGGATGCCAAAAACAGACGCCCATATCTCTGGTGTTCTTTCTCTGTCAGTCCTTGGAGGGAAAGTTTTCTCTGCCCATCATCTCAGAGAGAAAAATCAGGGTGGCTTTGGGTAAGGAGATAAACATACAGGAGCGAGATGAGCAGAGTGAGATCCCAAGATGTGGCCACTCTAGCTCAATGAATGTGTAACTTCAGTTGGCTGGGATCTCCCCTGGAACCCTGGAGAAAAGCTAGCCAGCTGCTCCTCTGTAGACCAAGTTCCCTGAGTCCTGGTCCCTGGAGAAGTTGCACCAGAGTGCCATGGTGACAGAGGTCATGTGACAGACGTAACCCCCCCGCCTCCCCGCAGTGCCCCAAGGACTCAGTACACCACAGATGGCAGGAGGCTTGGGAGCCGGACCCCTGGGCTTTCCTGCAGGGCTGCTTAGTTGTCTTGGCAACTGACACAGTTGAGCTGGGGTGTTTTTTTGACTTCAGCCCTCCATGATGGGCTAGTCAAACCCAGCCTGAGACAAGGGGTAGAGGGGCTAGTGTAGGAAATGCCAGAGGCCACTGAGGAAGGAGCCAGGTGCAGACAGATGAAGAGAAGCTAGCCACTGGCCTCCAAGCAACAGAATCAAAAGCAAGGAAATGCTCAAAAGGCAAAAGGATGGGGGCATGTTAAGAAGATACGGGAACCGACCTAAATGAGCTCCCAGCGGCCAAAGCTGAAATAATTTGTACAATAAAATAAATAGTATGGTATTGAGTTATTACCCAAAATATAAAATAAATGCATGTGTGTTTATAATGATAAAACTGTATGTTTGAATAAGTAAATGGGGGGTGGTGGTGAGAGAGATCTTCCTTTCCCAAGAATTTTATTTAACATATGTAGATATTTCCTCCTCTAGCACATGGAGCTGAGTTCCCCGTCCACCCATGACGGTGGATTTGACTTAGTGACTAGATTCTAAAGAAGACAGTTTGGAAAGGGAAAAATAGTAACATCAGGGTGGAAGAGCCTGGCAAACACTGCCTTAACCAGGACATGTCGCATAAACATCATGTGCATTTATGTACTCATCACTACGATGCAATGAGAAGGCATCTTACTTCTGTGGTTTTTACTTCCCGAAACCCGTAATCCGAGCCTAGTTATGAGGAAAACATTAGCCAAACCCAGACTGAAGAACAGCATACAAAATACCTGACCAGTACTTCACCAAACCAGCAAGCTCATGAAAAACAAGGAAAGCCTGAAAAACCACCACAGATTGAGAAAACCAAGAGACAAAATGACAAAATGCAATGTGGGATCTAGAACTGGATCTTGGAGCAGAAGAGGACATTCATGGAAAAGCCCAGTGAAATCCAAATGAAATTTGAGTGTAGTTAACAGAAATGTCCCAATACTGGTTTCTTAGTTTTGATAGCATACCATGTAATATGAGATGATAATATCAGGGGAAACTGAAACTGGGTCAAGGTATAAGGCATTCTCTGTATTCTTTTCACAAATTTTCTCTAAATCTAGAATTATTCCAAAATAAAAAGTTCATTAAATATATGTATGTAGACCAGGCACAGTGGCTCATGCCTGTAATCTCAGCACTTTGGGAGGCCAAGGTAGGTGGATCACTTGAGGTCAGGAGTTTGAGAACAGCCTGACCAACATGGTGAAACCTCATCTCTACTAAAAATACAAAAATTAGCTGGGTGTGATGGCACATGCCTGTAATCCCAGCTACTCGGGAGGCTGAGGCAGGAGAATGATTTGAACCCAAGAGGCAGAGGTTGCAGTGAGCTGAGATCGTGCCATTGCACTCCAGCCTGGGTGACAGAGCGAGACTCCATCTCAAAAAAAGAAATGTACATTGATTCAGTACATGAAGAGCATCCTCATTTTTTTCACTGCTGCATAGTACTCCATTGTATGGACTTACTATAATTTATTTAACCAAGTCTCCCTACTGTTTGGTATTTAGGTTGTTTCTTCTTGTTATTAAAAACAGCGGTAAGGCCAGGTGCAGTGATTCATGCCTGTAATCCCAGCATTTTGGGAGGCCGAGGTGGGCGGATAGACCATCCTGGCCAACATGGTGGAACTCCCTCTCTACTAAAATACAAAAAATTAGCTGGGCATAGTGGTGCACACCTGTAATCCCAGTTGCTTGGGAGGCAGAGGCAGGGGAATCCCTTGAACCTGGGAGGCAGAGGTTCCAGTGAGCCAAGATCATGCCACTGCACTCCAGCCTGGGCAACAGACTGAGACTCTGCCTCAAAAACAAAAACAAAAACAAAAACAAAAAAACAGCGGTATGTGGGCTAGGCACAGTGATTCATGTCTATACTTCCAGAACTTTGGGAGGCTGAGGAATTGCTTGAGCCCAGGAGTTCAAGATCAGCCCGGACAACACAGTGAGACCTTGTCTCTACTGAAAATAAAATTCAAAAAAATCACACTTTGATCCTTGTCTGAAAAAAAAAAAAAAAAAGAACAATGGTACCTGAATGATGTCATTTCCACATGTGAGAATATTTTGAGAATAAATTCCTAAAAGTGTAATTGTTGGATTATAAAATATCGGCACTTTTCATTTTGATCGATACTGCCAATTTGCCTTGCCTAGAGGTTGAACCAACTTGTACTTCCACCAGCAATGTAGGAAATGCCTCTTCCCCCACACTCTTTTAACATACACTATAACCAAATGTTAAAATAGTATTATTTTTGCCAACCTGGGAGGTAAAAAATGGTCTTTTGGTATAAGGAAATTTTTTTGTTTGTTTTCTCTCTAGGCAGGGTCTCACTATGCCACCCAGGCTGGAGTGCAAGTGTTATGATCGTAGGTCACTGCAGCCTTGACCTCTTGGTCCCAAGTGACCCTCCAGTCTCAGCCTCCCGAGTGGCTGGGACTATAAGCATGCGCCACTATACCTGGCTAATTTTTAAATTTTCTGTAGGACCAAGTCTTGCTATGTTTCCCAGTCTGGTCTCGAACTTCTGCCTCAAGTGATTTTCCTGCCTCAGCCTTCCAAAGTGCTGGGATTACAGATGTGAGCCACATGCCGGCCCTGCTGTAAGTTTTAATTTTAATTTTTCTTGTTATATATAGGGCTGAGCATCTTTTCATTTGTTTCCAAGTCTTTCTTTTCTTTTTCTATGAACTGTCTTTAGAGAATATTTTTGTAAAAAAGCAAAACAAAAGGCTGAGCACAGTGGCTCACATCTGTAATCCCAGCACTTTGGGAGGTCAAGGTGGGAGGATTGCTTGAGTCGAGGAGTTCAAGTCTACCCTGGGCCACAGAGTGAGAACCCCATCTCTACAAAAAGTTTAAAAAATTAGCTGGGTGTAGTGGCACACGCCTGTAGTGCCAGCTACTGGGGAGGCTGAAATGGGAGGATCAATTGAGCATGAGAAGTTAAGGCTGCAGTGAGCTATTATTGCACCCCTGCACTCCAGCCAAGGGGACAGAGTGAGATCCTGTTTCAAAAACAACAACAACAACAACAACAACAAAAAACTCTCCGAACCTTCTAGATGTTAAAATTCCCAGAACATCAAAAAATTGGAAAGAAGAGGATGGTAATGAACTTAGCAGTTTGCAGGTTCTAGGCAGCAACTCTAGGCTGCTGAGTCAAAGTTCTCACTTCTGGGGCTCACTGCCTCTCTGGGGGGCTGCTTTCATCCTCCTGGCCAAGGTTCTGTCCCTTGCTTTCTGCATAGTGTTCTGCTTAACAATGCCTGGGCCGTAAAACTGGGAATGGTGCTGAGTGGGCTCTGGCAGCTAAGGCTCAAAGCTGGGGGGAAAAAAAGCCCACATACAACAAAACTCTCCAAAAGCAAACCAAGAAAAATGCTAAGTACCTTGTATTCCTAAGGAAAAGTTGCCTAGAATTTAAATCACGCCTCTCTCCCAGGGATTATGAAGAGGGGGTGAAAATGGCCCCCACCATTGACAACAATCACACCCTGTGTGAGAAGAGGGAGGAAGAAGGAGCAGTGAGTCTTTTCCTGTGAGGGCCAAGTCTCCTGGCCACTCTTCCCACAAGCCAGGCCAGGAAGAGGCTCCAAGAGGATAATTCACAGAGACTGGGAAAGAATGTCGCTCCATTTCCTGAGGGATGTCAGCTTAGACAGTGGAATTCCTGATCTTGCCCTGGTTTAATCTAAGCATCAGAGAAAAGAGTTAGTAGCAGGGAGGAAGCAAGAGCAGCAAAGCAGCCTGCATTAGTGTCGAGCTGCCTGAGCTTCCTGGCAAGCTGGGCAAGCTGGGCTGGGCTTCCCGACAGGCAGTAATCCCTTGCCCTGTCCCCCGCCTGAATGAAGGGGGCCGTGGGTCTGATATGTTAGAGGATCAGGTGCTGACCCTCTGCCAGCCTGGTCCTCTCCAGTGTCTGAGACGTCGATGGGGCCAAGGGGATGGATGTGCCCACACAAAACCTGTGCCTCACCCTGTAGACTGTGGTCCAAGGCCCAGGACTCCAGAATTCCCTGCCCAACTGGATCTGAGCTTCCTCTGGCACATGTGTGGGTCTCTTCCTTCGCATCCTGAAGGCAGGCCATGCCGCTGCGAATATATTCACCCTCCATGTCTAAGGAATGGCCAAGGAGCCACTGTTTGTACAGCTGTGGATGGAGTGTGGATGTTCAAGGCGTCCACACATGTGCAGATCTAATGGTCAGAGCCTAGGCAAAGAGTGTTTCTTGCCACACCTCCATGTTCTCACACAGAAAGCCGAGCAGTCAGATGATTCTAAATTCAAATCTGGCCTTCTAGGTCATCATAAATGTATGTTTATTAAGGTATGAGGATAGAACATATCTTATTTAGATTGACTTATAACTTCTAAATCAGCAGACATGTGGTATGTGGGTCTCCATGTTTGCCCTCGCTGCAGACCTGGCAATGTCAGTGTGGGCTGGCAGGCAGGATCCCATCCCAAAGGACCATCAACTGGCATGGGACCCTGGCACTGGGAAGATAAGAGATGTCCTCCTATGGGTGGGAGCTGAAGGAGGTAGAAGATGTTGAGCTACATCACCCATATCAGGGAGGAGCAGAGTGGGACAGGCCACAGAGTGCTGGAAAGAACTCTGGGCATCCCAACTCTATTCAAGATGGAGGTGAACATGGTACATGTTTACCTATGTAACAAACCTGCACGTGTGTCATGGAACTTTAAGTTAAATTAATTTTAAAGAAAAAATAAAATCTAATAATAAAAAATTAAAAGAAATAATGAAATAGAATGAAAGAGAACAGAATTTATCAGTGTGTATCTCATCCAAAAAAACCAAAAAAAAGATGGAGGCAAGCCACTGGGGATAGAAGGAAAGCATTTTCCAGAAGCTCCCAGAAGCTTTTGTTTTGGTCTTATTGCCCAAAAGCGGGTTTCACAGCCACTCTAGGGAAGCTGGTTTCTAACAGTGTATCTTACGAAGGGGAACAGAATTGTCAGTCTTATCTCATGGTTCTTAAACCTGGGTGTACATCATCATTACCTGGGCAGCTTTTAAAAAAATACCAATGACCCAGACCAGCTATTTTCTGAGGATATAACCAGGATTGTCATTTAAAAAAATCTCCACAAGTGATTTTAAAAGGAATTTATTATTGTTTTATTTATGTATTTATTTATTTTCAAGACAAGGTCTTGCCTTGTCGCCGAGGCTGGAGTACCGTGGCATAGTCTTCTGCCTCCCGAGCTCTAGCGATCTTCCCACCTGAGCCTGCTAAGTAGCTGGGACCATAGGTACACACCACCACGCCCAGCTAATTTTTTGTAGAGACACAGTTTTGCCATGTTGCCCAGGCAGATCTCAAACTCCTAAGCTCAAGCAATCCTCCTGCCTCAGCCTCCTAACGTGCTGGGATTACAGGCAGGAGCCACTATGCCTGACCTACAAAATAATATTATAGTACAATATGCATAGCAGAATTGACCATTTTAACCTCCATGGGTGATTCTGAAGCACTTGAGGACTGAGAATCACTAAACAATTATTATTTACAGCCTAGGGCCCAACACTCTGCCTTGAACTACATTCAAGTTCTTTCAGCAAGAAAGAAGAGACAAGGCTATGTGTGCGTTACCTGCCACAGTACACGAAGCCAGACAGTACTGTGGCCATCGTCCCCAGAAAAGGGTGAAAAATGAAGTGTCCCCAAGTCCCCTTTCCTCTCGTTGGAATATAATTTTGAAAGATAGTGGTGGGGTTGGAGCAAGCTATTCCAGGCTGAAGGAATAGTACAGTAAAGATCAGAAGAAGACATTTTGGGTTTGAAAAGCCTCTAAATATCAGGGAACCCGGGACTCAGTTCTTGAATTTCTTCTTCGGTCTGTGCTCACTCCCTCAGAATCCCATCCAGTTTTATGGATTTAATAACATGCACATTTTTATGACTCCCAAATTTGCATCTCCAGCCCTAATCTCACATGAACTCTAGACTCATATATTTAACTGCCTACTTGACACTGCAACTTGAATGTAAAGTAGACCTAACATGTTCAAAATCGAATTCCCAATTTCACCATCCACCTCCTCAACTTGTTCTCTCCCAAGTCTTCTGGATCTTAGAAAACAGAAACTCCATTCCTCCATTTGCTCAGGCCAAAAACCTTAGAATCATCCTTGACTCCTCTCTTTCTCTCACACCATATGTCTAATCCATCAGCAAAATTTGCCAGCTCTGCTTTTGAAATACATCTGAAATCCAAATGCTTCTCACCACCCCTGTAGTGAGACTGCCACTGTGTCCAAGCCATCATCGTCTCTTGCCCAAACAGTCACAGTAGCCTCCTTCTAATTTATGTGCCTGCTTCCCTCCTTCTGGTCTGACAATCTGTTCTCCACAGAAAGGCCAGAGTAACCTTTTAACACATAAGTCAGATCCTATCGCTCCTCTTCTTAGAAGGCTCGGAGTCTTCCATCCAGCCCCAGTTACTTCCCTGTCCATGACTTTACCGCACTCCTCACTCATTCCACTGATGACCATGCCTTGATGTTCCTTGACCAGCTGGGAAGTGTTCCATTCAAAGTATTTGCAGTTGCTGGTCCCTCAGGCTCTGCTATGTTTCCCAGGTCTCCACATGGCTCTCTCCCTCACTTTCCCTTTCAGAAAGGTCTCTCAAGACGAGCTATCTTAGGTAAGATTTAAACCACTTTAGTAGGTGGTCTCCCAAGGTCTCCCAAGACACCTAGCACTGTCTTCCCCATTGCTCCCCATCCTACTTACCTTGCTTTATTTTCTTTATAACACTGATCACATCTGACATCTACAATTATTTGTTTATGTGTTATCATCTCCACCTCTTCTTGTATTCCTAGTACCTAATATAGTGCCTGGCACATAGATGGTGTTCAATACATTTTTATAAAGTGAATGAGTAGAGTCGAATGAGGAATATAAGGATGGAGGACATTAGAAAGTTTAGGAAGGGGCTGGATTTTAGTGCCATGCTAAAGGTCTGAGTTTCATTTTGCTGGCACTAATCATTAAGCATTTATAGCAGGGTATGATATGTAGGATAGTGGCCCCAAAAGATGTCCACATCCTAACCCATAGAATCTGTGAATATGTTACCTTACATGATAAAAGGGATTTTGCAGATATGATTAAGGATCTTGAAATGGGAGATTAGCCATAATGATCCAGGTGAGCCTGGTGTAATCACAGGGGTCCTTATAAGTGAGGAGGGATGCAGGAAAATCAAAGTCAGAGAAGATGTAATGAGGAAGGAGTGATCAGAATGGTTGGATATCTGGTGTTATGGATTAAAGGAGACTATAAGCAAAGGAATGCAGTCAGTCCATAGAGGCTGGAAAGGTCAAGGAAATGGATTCTCCCCTCAGGCCTCCAGAAAGAATGCAGTCTTGCTGACATTTTAAGTCCAGTGAAACTCATTTTAGACTTCTGACCTATAGAACTGTAAGATAATACATTTGTTGTTTTAAGTCATTAAGTTTGTGGGGATTTAGTACTGCAGCAATAGGAAACTAATACATAGTAGTTCTGATGTAATTTTTATAGTTTAGGAATATGACTCCATCATATCTCTACAAACTAAACCTCAAGATAGTTGCATCTGTAGCCTCTCCCTGTTAAAATGGATGAATACCCCTGCTCCTATCAAAAGCTGGTATTAACTGCCAATTCCTCAAAATATCGTTAGAAAAATCTGTAAATCATCTTAAAAGTAGCTGTGTTAGACTCACTGTAATAAGTGACCTACACCCCTTTGCTGGAATCTTAGTAGTTTCTCAAGATGGAGAGGGTATTTATTGAGTTTTAGGGCCTGGGCTGGATGGTTTTAAGGTGGGTTTTGCAAGGTGGGAAACTGGTTAGGATTGGATAACAAAGTATAAAATAGCTAAGGATTGGTGGGCACAGTTAGGCGAAAGTTTTGAAGTAAGTCTTCATTAACAAGTTATTTTAGCTGGTTCATAGTATTACCTTCCAGGAACAGATATTTTCTGGAGCAATAAATTATTTTCACTTAGTCTCAGTATCGTCTAACACAAGGACGTGTTATGTTCTTGTGTTACGCCCTGTCCCAGCATTGTTAAATTTAGTAATGTGGAATTATGCTGGTATCAGCTCTCTCCAAACACTCTGCTAGTGGTGTGGGTTTCAGTCCTTCTCGTTCCTTAGGACTTTAGTTCTCCAACTTTGCCTCTCTCTTGAGCAACGTCGATTATCCCTCTCTACTCAATCATTCTCACCTTGAACAAAATAAAAAAATAAAAAACCTCCCTACCAGCCCCTTTGACATGTGTCCTATTTCTGTTTCTCTTTATAGAAAAATTTCTTGAAAGAGCTGTCCATGGTGATGGTGGTCACCTCTTCATCCTCCATTCCAGCTGGCTGTCCCTCCTTTGCCTTCTCTGCTCCTGCTGCACCAGCCTTCTTTTAGGTCCCTGGAATACTCTAGACATGTTTCTGCCTTAGGGCTTTGTACTGTCTGTCCCCCTTGCCTGCCCTGCTCCCCCTCATTCACTGTCTTCTCATGTCCGTTCTCATGTCGTGGCCTTCTTCTTGTCACTCAGAGCTTGAGCTTAAATTTCACTTCCTCAGAAACAGCCTCTCTAACCATCAGCCTAGAAATGACCTGTGAGGACTCATTATGCTACTCCATTAAAAAATATTTACTTATTCTCATTGTGGTAAAATATACATAGCACAGCCAGGTGTGGTGGCTCATGCCTGTAATCCCAGCTCTTCGGGAGGCTGAGGTGGCCGGATCACAAGGTCAGGAGTTTGAGAACAGCCTGGCCAATATGGTGAGACCCTGTCTGTATTAAAAATACAAAAAAAAAAAAAATTAGCCAGGCGTGGTGGCATATGCCTGTAATCAAGAGGCTACTTGAGAGGCTGAGGCAGGAGAATGGCTTGAACTGGGGAGGTGGAGGTTGCAGTGAGCTGAGATCAAGCCACTACACTCCAGCCTGGGTGACAGAGTGAGACTCCATCTCAATATATAGACTCTCTCTCTCTCCATATATATATATCACATAATTTACCATTTTAACCATTTTAAGTGTGCAATTCAGTGACATTAGGTGCATACGCATTATTATACAATCATCACTGTCATCCATCTCCAGAACTTTTTCATCTTCTCAAACTGAAACCCTGTATCCATTAAACAACAATACTTCATTCCTCCCTCCCTTCAGCCCTTGGCAACCTCCATTCTACTGTCTGTTTCTATGAATTTCAGTATTTTAGGTTTTCCATCATAGTGGCATCATGCAATATTTGTCCTTTTGTGTCTGGCTTATTTTATTTAGCCTGTCTTCAGGTTTCCTTCATGTTGTAGCATGTGTCAGAGTTTCATTACTTTTTAATAATGAATAATATTCCATTGCATTATATCTATATGCCACATTTTATTTATCTATTCATCTGTCGATGAGCATTTGGGTGGTTTCTACCTATTGACTATTGCGAATAATGTTGTTACAAACACTGGTGTGCAAGTATCTCTCTGAGTCCCTCCTCTCCATTCTTCTGGCTGTAGGCCTGGAAGTGGAATTGCTGTATCGTGTGGTAGTTTTAGCTTTAATTTTTGAAGAACTACCATAGTGGTTTTCATAGTGGCTGTAACATTTTACATACTTGTCAGCAATATACAAGTATTCCAATTTCTCCACATCCACACCAATACTTGTTATTTTCTGTTTGTTCATAATAGCCGTCTTAATGGATGTGGGTAGTATGTCACTCCATATTAATTCTTTAAATAGCCTCTGCAACTATCCGAGATTTTACGCACACACACATACACACACACATCCCCTTTTCTCCCCTGACCATATGGTATCCTCCATAAGCACAGGGATATTGCCTCTCTTGTTTAGCACTGTATCGTCAGCATCTAAGAATGCCTGACAAGTAGTGTCAACAACAATGGTTACAATAGCAACAGCAAATAAAATTGTCAACATTTATACAGCACTACTTATATGCCAGACACTTTTATTTTTGAGATCAGGTCTCATTCTGTTGCTAGAATGCAGTGGCATGATCATGGCTTACTGCAGCCTTGAACTGCTGGGCTCAAATGATCTTCCAACCTCACCCTCCTGAGTACCCAGGTCCACAGGTGTGCACCACTATGCCCAGCTAATTAAAAAAATGTTTTTGTAGAGACGGGGTCTCCCTATGTTGCTGGTGTTGAACTTCTAGGCTCAGGTGGTCCTCCCTCCTTGGCCTTCTGAAGTGCTGGGACCACAGGCATGGGCCACCATGCCCAGCCTCAGGCACTGTCTTATAACAATATAACATTCATATAGAAGAGATATTATTATTATCTGGATTTTACAGATAGAAAAATGGAAGCACAAGGGATGTCAACAACTTGCCCAAGTTTACACAGTTGGTGTCACTGTCATTGCTCCAAAAATACTTTTTGAATAGAAGAGCAAAGGAATGAATATTGGTGAAGGAGGATTTTAGGAAAATAAATTGGTGCATTATTATAAAAGTTCCTGGCACAAGATGTTGCACCTTGACATGTGGTACTAGCAATGGTGCAAGATGAGGAATGCAGAGATCCACGCCACTGCGGAAATAGAATCCTTGACAAGATTTCATGGTGTAAGCATGTATTCAGGGGTGTCTCTCTAGTGTGCAAAAAAATTAGATTGCTGACCAGATGTGGTAGCTCATGAATGTATTCCTAGAACTTTGGGAGGCTGAGGTGGGAGATCGCTTGAGCCCAGGAGTTTGAGACCAGTCTGGGCAATATAGTGAGACTTCCATCTCTACGAAAAAAAAAAATTGTTGGGCATGGTAGTGCATGCCTGTAGTTCCAGCTACTTAGCAGGAAAGTGGGATGGGGCTGAGGCAGGAGGATGGCTTGAGCCTGGGAGGTCAAAGCTGCAGTGAGCCATGATCGTGCCACTGCTCTACAGCCTGGGCAGCATAGCAAGACCCTGTCTAAAAAAAATTAGAATGCCTGGGATGGGCACATAGGTTGTGAGAGAGGGGTCTTCGAGACAGACTAGAGGTGAGAAATAAGCTAACCCCAAACAATTCTGGTCCCACCATACATTTGGTACTTGGTTATTTTCAACCAAGCAGATTATTGTATCTGCCTCTGTGGAGTTTCCTGTTTGGTGTAGAACAGGATAATGTATCAAGTTTTTGTTTTGTCTTCTATTCTCCTGATTTTCTTCTCTCATTGCAAGGAGGCAGCCGGGCTTTGGATACAACTGGCAGAGCCATTAGCAAGGCAAAACAGAAAGGAAAACAGTCAGAAGGAAATCTAAATTCCGGGCTGGGCTGATGCTCCCTTGGGAAGAGGAGCAGGCTAGTATCTGAAGGGATAAGGCTGAAGTGGAGAGGGTAGAGAGGAAGGGAGAGCCCTTCAAGATTTGGGGGTGATTCCCTAAGCAGACGGGAACCCTAAGCTGTCCCCTTGGGGCACCCCAGACAGGTGGTGAGATGGTAGAAAGGAATGGCTTCTGAGTGGACTCCAGACCCCAGGGGTCCTAACCCCACAATATTTCCTAAGGGGAGGAGTGGTCTGGGAATTGTAGAGCTACTTTACATGGCCACCAAGGCTGGGGCAATGAGCATCTCACTTGGAGATTCCCCTAAATGTTCTGCTCTAGGAAATAGCCTTAGGTCTTTTCCCTCCCCTAGATTGGGACTAAATTTCCCACTAATCAAACAGAATGGGGTAGGGTAGATTTAAATTGATTGAAGAGAATTGAAGTAACATACCACTTCCTGCATATTTGATTTATAAAGCAAAATGTATACCTGCTTTGTGTATGCTATACCAGCTTCCCCAAACAGATGAGGGAGGCTCTTTGAAGGTACAGATCACCTTCATCATTCGTTTGGTCATGAAGTATTTATTAAGCACCTACTATGTGCCAGGCACTGATTTACATTCTAAGGATACATTAAGTAAATCAGCCATGATCCCTGCCCCTCTTGGATTTACAGTCTGGTAAGGGAGAAAGAAAACAAACATACACACGAATATTGTTTAATTACAAACTGGGATGAGTGGGATGAAGGAAAAGGATGAAGTCTTCATCTTAGCCTTAGATGATCTAATTCAGGAGTTGACCCTTAAGCCAGTGCTGTCCCAAGTGAGAGGAACCAGGGGAACTAAGATAGCCCATGCCTCTGCTCCTCTATTGGAGCAGCATCTTGACCTGAGGCCTGGGCCCAGTGCTGCTTTCTAGAATGGTCAGGCTCTCCCCATTCTTTCAATTTTGACTTTTAATACTGCAACTTGAATTCCCACGCTCACATGGTCCCACACTCTGTTTGTTACTATCTCTAAGGAGATGACTAATCTAAGACCTATAAACTCTGACTTGTCATGCAGGTCTCATACCAATTGCAAAAGCCTGAAGTGGTCCAGATCTTAGTGTGTTTGAGGGTCTGAAAGGTGGCTGATGTGGTTCGAGGGGAGTGGATACAGGTGGATACAGGACAAGTGGAACAGGATGAAGCTGGGAGTGGCCGGGGGAAGGTCCCCAGCACCATGGTATAGTTTGGATTTTATTCTAAGTGCAATGTGGCTATGTAAGGATTTAAGGCAGAGGTATGTCTGTCTTGTTTTGGCTTTAAAGCATATCCCATAATGCCAAGCACTAGGGTAAACAGCTGTTTGGTTGCTTGATGATTATTTGCCAAATTTGAATTAAAGTAGGGGTTAGTGGAGAGAGGGAGAGAATCCCTCTCTGGAGATGCTTTTCTTAAGGCTAACAGAGACAGGCAAGTGAAAACCCCCAAAGTTCAGAGTTGAAGCTCTTACAAGTTTCCAGCTACTTTAAAGTAAAGCAGCCTTGTTACAGCCAGATGCTGGAAAAGTTGATGAGTCGTCCTAATTTCCTCTTGCTCAGCTTTTCCCTTTTCCAGTCTGAAAAAAATCATGAAGGAACTTTTTTTTTTTTTTTGGTAATCCCCTGTGCTTCCTAATTTAGACTGATGTGTCAGAGATTCCAGGCCATCTGAGTAGAGCAAAGTACTGAGTGAAGCTTACAGTTATAGAAGACAAATAAGTTATGATGAAGGACAGGGAGGAAAGCTGTCCACCCATGGAAAGAGATCTCTGAGCAAAGAAATGGATCTCCAAAATCAAGATCACAGACGTTGTCTTAGGCAGGAACATGTGGACGATGTCTGAGTTCCTTACTAAGCCCGATGGAAACATGGGTGATGTCAGTATGATTGTGGACTCAGGGGCCTGGCAGAGCCAGAGGGTGACATCACTGCTCAGGGGACCCAGTGAGCTCACACTCCAGGGAGGCCTCTTCACAGCCCCCAGTGACACCTGGAACAGCAAACATGTCCAAGAGGGCCCTGGGGGCTGAACTGCTTTTGTTGCTGCTCAATTGTCATTCTTTGTCTTTATCCTTCTGCCAGCATAGAGTCATCCCTGAATATCATGGAGCGAGACAGAAGGAAAGAGTATTGATGCACGGCACCTAGGCAATGTTAGGCCTTAAAGGGAGACAGATTTCTTCCTCTAAGAGAACCATCTGCTGGAACAGACCCCTGCCTCTAAGAAGCTCATGGTATATGTGGAGAGACAGACTTGCAAACTACTAAAAGCAAAAAAATAAAAAGTGTATGAGCTTTGAGGTTATACCTGGCTACTAACCTCAGTCTGTCACTTGATTATTAACCATCTGACCTTGGGCAAGTTATTTAACCATGCTGGGCTTCAGTTTTTTGATAAATAAAATGAAGACAACAGTTCTTGTCTTATAGCAGATGATTGTGAGAATTAAATGAAAGAAATCATATTATAGTCCTAGCACCCAGCAGGTGCTTCATAAATCGTAGCTGTGATTATTGCAATGACTCAAAGTCACACAGTGTGACAGGAACAATATAGAGTGATTGCCTGTCTGGGGTGGAAGGGAAGGCTTATCTTTACATAGGAAGGCCACACAAGCTGGATCTCAAAGAATGAATTCATCAATTAAGCAACAGAGAGGAAGGGGAAGAGTATTTCAAACATAAAGAGCAGAGTAGGGCAGGCTCAGTGGTTCATGCCTGTAATCCCACCACTTTGGGACGCCAAGGCAGGCGGATCACTTGAGGTGAGTCAAGACCAGCCTGGCCAACCTGGTGAAATCCTGCCTCTATTAAAAATACAAAAATTAGCTGGGTGTGGTGGTGCATACCTGTAGTCCCAGCTACTCGGGAGGCTGAGGCAGGAGAATGACTTGAACCTGTGAGGCAGAGGTTGCAGTGAATGGAGATCATGCCACTGCACTCCAGCCTGGGCAATAGAGTGAGACTCTATCTCAAAAACAAAGCAGCAAGTAGTTAAGTTTAATTTACTTCAGTTCAAGCTATGTTAACTAAGTACCTTCTCTGCCAGGCCCTTTGCTAAAGTGCTGAGGCCACTGAAGTAAATATAATGTTAATATTGACAATTTAAGTACTTTGCATCTATTAATTCCATTTTAATCCTATGAGGTAGATGCTAGTATCATCCCCATATGATGGATATGAAGTATAGAGAGATTAATAATTTGCTGAATCACACAGCTAAAAACTGGTAGAGTCAGGTTATTATTTTTTTTTTTTTAGGAGACAGGGTTTCACCATGTTGGCCAGGGTGGTATTGAACTCCTGACCTCAGGCAATCCGCCTGCCTCAGCCTCCCAAAGTGCTCGGATTATAGGCGTGAGCCACCGCGCCCAGCTTGAGTGAGTCAGGATTTTAAACTATACAGTCTGACCCCAGAGTCTGTGCTCCTCACTACTCTGCTATTAGAGGAAGAGCTGTCCTGAGGGTAAGAAAGTGGTAAAGTCATGTGATAATTTCTGGGACAGAGGTATACACAGAAGATCATGAGGTCAAAGGGGAGAATGAGATCGTATAGGGAAGAATCCCCAGAGGAGACGGTAACTCTGCAGTTGAGTCTTACAGAATCAGTGTGTTGTTCCAGGTGGAATGAACAACACTAGTAAAGCAATGTTAAGAATGAAGGCAAGTAGACTGATTATAATAGATCTGATGTGAGATGCAAGGACCTGGACTAGGTAGGGATGGATGAGATAAAGAGGAGTGAACAGAAAAGCAAAATTAGCAGGATTTGGTTGCCTATTGGAGGTAGGACATAAGGAAAAAGGAGGAATCTAGGATGGCTACCAAGTTTCTGGTGAGAGTGCCTGGGTGTCATTAACTGGATGAATTTGAGACATGAGAGAGCATAAAATCAATTTTGAAGGATCTAAACACACTTAAGAGTAGGATCCCTTCAACAAAATAGTTGGAGACCTGATTTTTCCATTTTCAGTAATGGGTAGGACAACTAGGAACAAGAGAATAGTAGGCTTGAACAACAGGAGAACACATATTCTTCTTAAGAGCACAAAGAACACTCTTTATGAGAGACCACACACACACAGTTCAAAAGATTGAAATAACACAAAATTTGTGTTCTGCACCACAATGGAATTAAGCTAGAAATCAGTAGCAGAAGGAATTTGGGAATTCACAAATATATAGAAATTAAACAACACATTCATAATAACCAGTGGGTTAAAAAAATCACAAGGGAAATTAGAAAATTTCTCAAGATGAATGGAAATCAAAACACAACATACCAAAACTTATGGGATACAGCTAAAACACCTAGAGGGAAATTTATAGTTATAAATGCATATATTAAAAAAGAAGAAAGCTCCCAAATTAATAACTTAAACTTCTACCTTGAGAAATCAGAAAAATAAGAGCAAATTCAACCTAAAGCAAGCAAAAGAGAGGAAATAATAAAGATTAGAGCACAAATAAAGGAAACAGAATAGAAAAACAATAGAGTAAGTCCATAAATCAAAAGCTGGTTCTTTGAAAAGATCAACAGAATGGAAAAACCTTTAGCTAGACTGACCAAGACAAACAGAGGGAAGACCCTCCTTCTCTAAATACTTGTAACTTTAGTAAAGAAGTGCAAGAGTTGGCACTAAAATCTGTAAGATATTTTTGTTTTGCAGCTAAAAAAATGGATAAAGAGCAAAATAAATGGAAAGATATGCCATGTCCATTGATCAAAAAAGTTAGTATTCTTAACACGGCAATATCCCATAACTGAACTGCAGATTCACTAAGTCCTTATCAAAACTCACTAGGTGGCTGTTTTTGTTTTGGTTGTTGTTGTTGTTGCAGAAATTGACGGGCTTATCCTAAAATTCTTTTGGAAATGCAGGGACCTAGAAGCCAAACAATCTTGAAAAAGAAGAAAAAAGTTGGAGGGCTCACTCTTCCTAATTTTGAAACTTACTACAAAGTTATAGTAATCAAGAAAAGTGTTGTACTGACATAAAAGTAGAAACATCAATGCCTGAAATATAATTCAGAGTCCAGAAATAAACCCTTACATTTATAATCAATTGATTTTCAACAAGAATGACAAGATAATTCAATAGGCAAAGAATAGTCTTTTTCAATAAATGGTATGTAGACAATAGGACATCCACATGCAAAAGAATGAAATTGGAGCCCTATCTCACAGCATTTATAAAAATTAACTTGAAATGGATACAGACCTGAGCTAATACCATAAAACTGTTAGATAAAGACATAGGATAAACATTCATTGGCTTGAGTTAGGCAATGGCCAGGCGTGGTGACTCAAATCTGTAGTTCCAACATTTTGGGAGGCTGAGGTGGACAGATCCCCTGAGCTCAGGAGTTCAAGACCAGCCTGGCCAACATGGTGAAACCCCGTCTCTACTAAAAATACAATAATTAGCCGGGCATGGTGAGGGGTGTCTGTAATCCCAGCTACTTGGGAAGCTGAGACAGGAGAATCACTTCAACCTGGGAGACCCAGGTGGCAGTGAGCCAAGATCATGCCACTGCACCCTATCCCGAGTGAGAGAGTGAGACTCTGTCTAAAAAAAAAAAAAAAAAAATTGTAACTGCCACTAATTGGAGTGTGTATTCAGGGCAACTTGAATCTATGCTCCCAGGTGGCCCTCTTCAACTTTTGTGCTTGCATAAACTCTTTTTAAACTAGATTCTGAACTTTTGGATTTTTTAGGTTGACATTTGATGAGAAAAAAATAGATATCCAGCCAGGGCAACTGTCTGTGTGGAATTTGCACATTCTCCCTATGTCTGCCTGCATTTTCTCCTGGTACTTTGGTTTTCCTCCCCAAACTTCAGTTTTCCTCCCACATCCCAAAGATGTTCACGTTAGGTTCTTGGCATATCTAAATTGTTTCTGTCTGAGTGAATGTGGGTATGTGTGTGAGTATACCCTGCCACCAAATGGCATTCTCTCCAGGATTGGTGCCTATCTTACATCCTGAGCTGTTGGGATAGGTTCTGGCCACCTGCAACCCTGAATTGGCATAAGTGAATTGGAAAATGAATGAATACACTTATTGTGCAAGAAAACATTCTAAAGTATCTGTTAATCATTTGGTGCACAACAATAAATGATGCTGCACTAAAGCCCTCAGTGATTGTTTTTGAACCTTGTCTGGGAGGTACTACTTATAATTTTTGCATTGTAAACATGTATTCCTGGATGTAACCCCCCACCCCTACAACTGGTTCACCAAAAAAATGGGTAAATCATTATCTTGTTTTTATTAATCTTTAAAAAATGTACATCTAGCTCTTATTTCAGTATTTAACAGTGGCAGTATTTTGGTGTTTATTTAGAAGTTTGGTAATGTTTTTGAGACCAGAAATAGGCCGTAGGAACTTAACTCTTGTTTATATCAATGAACTGTGGTCAAATTGGTTCATTATACACAGTTTTGCCATAAGTTTCAGTTTCCAAGAACCTATTGGTGATTTTAAGTGAGGACTTACTGTATTAAGGTAAAATGTGAAGCCACGAATGGATTGCTTCTGTGGCACCAGGAAACTGGCTGGGATAGTTGGAATTGATCCGTGAAGTCAGAGTGGTCAGCATGCATAATCCTGATGTTGAAGTTCCTTAGGATGATGATAAGGAACAGGGTGGAGAGAAAAGCTGTTGAAGAAGGAAATTTCCCTGACCCCTTCATGGGTGGGAACTGGAGTGTACGAGCACTGGCAGGGGCGAACTCCACTTACTTGCTGCTCCCCCGCTTGTGGGAAGGAGATTGCAGGTGAATGGGTGCAGGAGCTAGGGGAAGAACTTTTGGGTGCCAGCAAGACCCAACTCCATACTGGCCCTGCAGCATTGTCTAGGGGAGGGTGCCCGTGACCCCTGAAGCCCCAGAGGAAGTGTTGCAATGCCATTTTAGTTTGCCATCCATGGATAGCTTAAGCGTTAGCAGCTCAGAGGAGGGTCAGTATGACAGACTTTTGCACCTGCACCTGGCATCCAGGAGGAATGAGGTCGCACAGAGTTGAAGATGGTAAATGTGGGGGATTTTATTGCTGATGAAGGTGGCTCTCAATGGGAAGGGGAGCTGTAAAGGGGATAGAGTGGGAGGTAGTCTTTCTTCAGAGCTACTCTGTCAAGCTATCCCTTTGAAGTCAAGCCCCTTATCTCCAATGTTCAACCATAGTCTCTGATGTTCAGCTGCTTCTCCTCTCTGCTGGTTGAACCTGGGGTTTTTATGGGCACAGGATGGGGGGTGAGGTGGGCCATGGGTGATTTTGGAAAAGGCAACATTCGAGCAGGAAAACAGGCTTATATGTTCTCACTTTGGGTTCCAGGCTTGAGGGTGGGGCCCTTCCTGGGGACCCGCTCTTTTCTATCCAGAATTTCCCTGCCTCCTGTCCCTATCACTGTGATCCAAGAGATAACATTTCCAAGGAATAAGGACATTAGTAGATAATTATGGCACAACCTGATTCCCTAGACTTCAAAGGAGAGTTGGGGAATCAGGGTGTTGTAACAGCCTAGACTTGGCGGTGGAGAGCAGCGAGAATGCTGATGCCGCCTATCTACTGATGCGGGAGAAGAGAAAACCAGTTCATTCTAGGTAAGCGGAGGGATGTGGTTTTGTGAAGTGGTCTTGGAAAGGATACAATCCATTGTATTAATGTAGAAGCTGAGGCAGAGTGGCAGAATGATCACACAATAAACTCGTGGCCATGAGGGCCTGGGTGGGGCAGCATGGGCTACTGGTTAGGAAATAGGCCTTTGAATCAGTTGGACCTGCTTTGAATATCAGCTTTCATTACTTATTGTATATGAGATGTGGGGTGTTGCCTCATATTTCAACTTTCTCATCTGCAAAATGGGA